>NC_142691.1:13643863-13946893 GCF_056320005.1 Nelumbo lutea
ATCTAAATAAAAGTAAATGAAAGCGATTATAGTAATAGGATATTACAAAAATAATACAAAATATATAATGATAAAAGTCAATAAATAATATCAATAAAAATAAAAATAATGTAAAAATGATAAAATAGTAAAAATTATTATAAATACAATAAAATGTAAAAAATAAAAGAATAATGGTAATAAAAATTAAATATATAAAAAAGATCATTTAATGACAAAAATAATATAAAAATAGTAAAAGTATGTAAAAGATATCAATAAATGATAAAATAATGTAAAAAGAGGTAAAATAGTAAAAATTTATTGATATAATAATAATAATAATAATAAAATAAAAATAAAAATTCAAGAAATAGATAAGCTAGTGAAAATTTTATTAAAAAATAATAAAACTCTAAAAAAAGACAATAATAAAAGAGAATAAAAATATAAAAATATTAACTATTATTAAAAATAATGTAAAATTAAAATACATTATTATAAATAGATTTTCGAATATTAACATAACATAAAAATTAAGACAATAAAAATCAATATAAATATAATTAAAATGTAAAAAAATAAAATTATAATAATGATATGGATAAGTGAAAATATTTTCAATAATATTTTAAAAATAATAAAGAAAGCAAGTTGTTATTAAAAATAAGAAAAAAATGCACTAACCCAATTATTGGAATTAACATAATTCAATAGCAAATATTACTTGTAAAATTTTAATGAACAACACACTTCATAAGTACTTGGAGATTACCATTCGTTTGGATACCCTATACATAGTTTGATAGCAAATGCCTAGGTGAAAAATAAACATTAAAAGATAACATCATAATCTAATACAACACCATAAACAAAGAAAATAGTTTTGTATTGTATCCTAATCAAATACCAAATCAACCATGGAACAATGTATGTGCTATCTCTTCATGTAGTGCATGCATGAAGTTTTGATGTGCTTGAGGTCCCTCATCTCCTCCATAAACAAAAGAACCACAGCTCTGTTTGATGAAGATTGTTGGCATTGCTGTTGTGGAGTGGGAGAATGGTTGTTAGAATAAAGAAGGGTTTGTGTGGGTTTGGGATGATTTAAGGTGCAGGGTAATATTGGGTTTTTTGAGTTCTCACAAGGGCACCATTGGAACAAAAATTTCGTGCGCTACCTCCGAAGCTCGGAGTCTGAATAAATTGGAGGAGTTTTCAGTTCCTCTATTCAGATGTGTAGCCAAACACCATCGAGCACTGAAAAAACAAGTTTTTCAACATTTGATGGTGCATTTGGTGCTACTAAACATGACCTAAATCAAGCTTAGAGCATAGTTTAAGTCCAATATATAAGATCAATTAACAATTGAACTAGGCTTAAATAATATGAGGCCCCGTTTGGTTCACTGGAATAGGGGTCTGAAATCCATGGGATATTTCGATTCCAATTATTTGGTTGGGCAGAATTGGAATCCTATTTCCATTCCTATTGGGATGGCATTCCCCCATTTGAGAGAATAAAATTTCATTCCTGTTGATTCTAATTCTCATTTCCATTACTATCTGAACCAAATAGACTATTGGAATAAACTATTCCGATTCCGATTCTAATTACAAACCAAACGGATCCTAAAGCTCTAATCAATCTTATATATTTAAGTTTTTTTTTTATATAAGGTTTGATTTGCTGTCCAATTCAAGCATATGATCTTTTGAGTTGAGTTAGTTCGTCATAACATTTTTAGTTAGAATTAATAAACTTAAGTCCAAATTCGAGCCTTATGCTTTTTGTCTACTCAAATTATCTAATGTTATTCGGCTTGGCTTAGCTTGTATCCACCACCCTTGAGGGTCATGATTGAAGGTTCAACAAATTGGGTTAAGGTTGACCTCAACTTGACCTAACTGAGACTAAAGTGGCATTTAATAAATCTAAAGTTTGAAATCTGAAAAGCAAAAAAAAAAAAAAACCTTGGAAAAAGATCTAAAAGCATTTAGAGGAAAAGGATTAAATAAAAGTATATGAAAATGATTGAAGTAATAGGATATTATAAAAATATTATAAAAAATACAAAATATAAAATATGATAAAAATCAATAAATAATATCAATATAAATATAAATAAAAAATAACATAAAATGATAAAATAGTAAAAAATATTATAAATAAATAAAATAAATAAATAATATATATATATATATATTCAATTTCTTATACTATTTTATTCCTGTTGTATTGTAATTTTTTAATTTCATTTTATTATTTCATATATAAACAATTATATGCATCAAAATTCATATAAAATAAAAATTTAAGATTTTTTTTTTCAAATTTTTATCTATTTTATTAATTTATTTAAAAATTTTTATTTTCTTTTCAAAATTAAAAATAATATGCCTCTGATGGCTTGGGCCAGGCCTGTGGCATGACCCGACTTGGGTCCGCCTGGGCTCATGCCATGGGTCCTGTTAGGCCTGACCTATTAAGGATCCTAGAGGAGGCCGTCATCGCCCCTATAGGCCCGTAGGCCATCACGGAATGACCCGCTAAAGCACGGGTGGCTCGCAAAGTCATGCCATGCTATTCTAGCATTGCTTGATTTATACCTATAGCCTGCTGCATTCAATAATGGAAGAAGAATGGTAAAAAACCAAAAAAAGGGTTTTTAAGGTTGGATTGGAATAACACAAGGGTAATTTTGATTTTTTTTGAATTTTTTTTTGAAGAATTCAGAGTTACATCCTGTGTTCAGTGGCGATGTTCGAACTTCGAAGGTACAATCGAACGACCACCATGGCTGAAAAGTAGGGGTGTTCGCAGTCCAGTTTGATGCAGTTTAGAGAATATCTCAGACCAAACACTGCCTGAGTTTCACCCATGAGAATGATTTGATTACTAACCACATGAATCATTACCAAACAGCCCCTCACTAATTTATTCATCCAGATAGGCCTACATGCTAATTATGAAAAAGAAAAAAAAAAAGAAGGGTTCGACCCCGTGAAAAATTACCCATTATTAAACATTACATTAACTAAGTAACGAATGTTGCTAGGTTAAGTGGTTGAGGGCTTAAAACGTGTGAAAAAACCTTTGGCCAAACCCAAGCTCAAAGAACCCACTACGCTTTGGAAGTCAAAAGTGTTTGTAGGCCATAGACGTCTTTCAATCCCTTCACGGCAACTGGAGGATGGATGGTCAATTACACCTGCATCTGGGGTCCTACTCCTACCACGCCCATCAGCGGTCTTGTAATATCTGGCCCGTGAGCTAAGTTTGGCATTGTCATGGAATTTTTGTCCAAATATGTTGGTAGGTCAAGAAAGAGCTAGGGTCTCCATCCACCAATAGAAATCAGTTCTCCTCCAAGTATTTAAGAATTAGGTTTTCTACTGTCCTCATTGACCCAAATGCCTATTCGTCTCAATTGTAAATTTGTAAATCACACCTATCAAATGCCAACTATGGCTTCTCAATTTGACGTTTCAGATTCAGAGTGATAAAGACGTTTAATCAACAATGACTCTAAATATGTCTTTTTGAATAAGAAGAATAAGGTGTAGAAACTAGAAATTGTTTGAGCCATGGGGTTCTATAGAAGATACCGGTTAGGGGCTGAATTCTAGATTAAAAAATGGTGGTTGAGATTCCCTCAAAAAAATTGTATCCAGAGGACTATTGGGAAAAATATCTTCCTATTGTGGGCCAATGGAAAGAAAGAAACACACAGTTTGGAAGAAGTATAAATACATATATGTAGAGTGTAAAACCTTGTATTTTATATTATTTTGTATGCATTTATACTCTTACCAAACTGAGCCTAAGAAACAATTTCTACCAATCATTATAGCAAAATCTTGGCCAAGATGTTCCTAATTAAAGACAAGCAAAACCTACCTATAAGACACTAGGGCAGTCTCTATGGTAAAAGGTTTCATGTAAGCTACGAACAAATTAATGTCTTCAGTATGTACAGAACATTGACGTGTTGATTGATTTTGTAGCCCATTGTACAAAACTTTGTTTGTAGCTAGTCTGGACTCCTTAGTCAAATAATCAAATCTATAGACAAACAAATAAAGAGGGATTACTAGTAAACTGGATGTCTTGCCCAACAAAACATTATAAAACAAAATTAGGCATGAGAAAGGTACCCAAGACTTTCATGCACTCCTTGTTTACTATTCTGCAAAATTGGTGTCTCTTTATGACTTGAAATTCAATTTCAATCTTTAAAGGCAATATCTAAAAAACAAAATGTCATTTTCTTAGACACCCCCTATGGTTTCTAAAACCTATCCTCTATTTTGAATATTTAAAACACCCTTATAATCTGTATATGCTTTATTTAATTGACCATAATTCAAAAACCATTTGTATTTTCATCTTGGAATGGCAATATGACCTCTTAAGGCAAGTTGAAAATATAAAGGAATATTGGTCCAAGGTTTTCATTCAAAAAATAACCTTAATAAATTTCTTATCAACCTTTTCGAGAAACAAATAAACCATATCCCGACCTTATAACTGTATTTGGAAAAAGGGTGGACTATGTGTAATGTGAGAGCTTTTAAGGGTATTGTTTTGGAATAAAGAACTTGGGTCCATGTCCTTCCGCATTTTTTCACTAATTTTAAGAGCACAAGTAATGGCTATGTGAAGCTATATATAAATTGAATAAGTAAAACAACTGCAAATTAAGGGTATTAAGGGGGTGTGTTAGTAATATATAAATTACACGATACATTTTAATAAATATGTGAAGCTATATATGCTGTCTAAGTAAATGACATATAAGAAATCGAAAAAGAGACATAATTGGGCATTGGTATGAGTTAGGCACCCATTAGCTTACTGCGCCAAATTAATGGCTATGTGGCGGATGAGAACGGCTCATATTGAATCTTGTTCTTGAAGGGCTTGCTGTAAAATTTGGGTTCAACCACACTTTCACCAAACAGTGACCCATGGTTAATAGGAATTCGAAGGTGGGATGTTTGAGGCCTGAACTTTTAGATCAACCATTCTAATATTTTATCTATTAAAAAATAAAAAATAAAAAATAAAAACCATTATGATATTCTGATCTAACACCCCACATGGCTGGCTATCTCTTCAGCTATATATGTTGGACCACTGGTGACTCATAGGGGTAGGGCTGTTAATGGATTTTGAAAGTCTAATATCCGATACAACTCCTAATTTGATTATCCTGCATTTCGATGTTATAAATTGTGTTCAATTAGCAATCGAATTGGATGCAAATTTAATTTCATCCGATTATATATATATATATAAAGTTAAAAATAATTAGACTATTTTATTTTTAAAACTTTTGTCATTTTAAATATAATAAGATGGTTGCTAATTAAATCTAAATCCTATCCAAAAGATTTACTATTGGATGTGGATGCAAATATAACTGAAAATCCAATCCGTTTATAGCCCTATGTACAGAGTGCTTCCATTTTCCTTTGGCTCAGTTTGGAAGGAGTACAAATACAATTATGTAGAGCTTGTATTTGTATTCCTTCCAAATGGAGCCTATAGAATGAGTTGATTTTAGGCCTCATTTATTCGGATAAGTCTTTTCCAAGTGCATTTACCCATGTTCTTTTATTTCTCATGTAAATAAGGCAATTATTATTTTAGTCATAAAATTTAATTATTAAAAAGGGGAATTTTTGTTCTATTCATGTATTGGCAACTTTTTCCTAAGTGGAAAAGTTATTTACCCACTTAAGAGAAATGATACCCAAGAAAATAAACTTTTCTTGATCCCTGAATAAATCTAAAAAAAAAAACATGAATTTTTTCGTTAATGAAAACCAAAATCCCATTGACCAATTTTCCCCCCTCTCAAAATCCAAAAAAAGAACACCCCCTTAGGTGTAAATGTGAAGAGTTTGACGAAACTTAAATCTTTTCTTAAAGTTTGTCCATCCCAACATATAAATATAGTTGAATTGGATATCCTAATCCTAACTTGCACACTTGATGAAGGGCCGAGGGAAACACTCGTCCACTTAGAGTAGGGACACCCTAACAATCAAGGCATGAGAAAAACGACAGGACAAAAATATTATGCCCTTATCTCTATTATCTTCCTTCATCTATTTGAGAAAAGAAAAGCCTTGTTTGGAGTTTCGTTGGCCTTCTCCCAAGGAAAAAGCAGAGCAAGGATGTATGTATTGTTACATCACATATGACATTTGAACTAAAAAAATTCATGATCTGAGAAACTTCAAATTTGACGTTTTAAATAAAGAGTATCAATTTGTATTAATCAGTTTTCAGAAAATCTCTCTCATACAAATTTATGTTAATGAACCCACAAGGCAAGACAGCACCATCATATCAAACAGCCTCCTTTTATCTATAATTTTTTAACATAAAAGGAATGTGTCTGGTATCTGGATGGAAGGAATGTACCCGTTCATCCAGGTAAGTGTCCTTGGTGTGGTGGGCCACTATCTAGGACGAGGGGAGGTACATGATACATATCCAACAGAAATTATACGGGATCAAGCCGACTAGAATTGGACTATAAGTCTAGAATGAATAAACCATCAAGATTCAACAATGGAGTGTGATTGATCATTTCTATACATTTATAAAAGCACCAAGAGAAGAGCAGAAAGAATACCTCTTTTTGCAGAGAACCTTGGAATGGAGAATATGGTGGCTCCTAACAATGATAGAGGAAAATACACAGAAACAAATATATACCTTAAGACTCTAGTACGACCTCGGCCATGTCTATTCCTTAATTAATGGCGGATTGAATGAATTTTCTTTTGTTTTACTGTGATTGATTTGCTTTTAGGGCAAGTGACAAATTTCAGAAACAAATAAATATTCAATTTTGGATGGATACGCAAACGGCAAATTAAATCACGAGACAGTTTTGTGGGATACAGCTTAGCAACCTGGCCTCTCTCATTCTGAATATGGACGAAACGTTTTTATCAATCCTTTGGGAAATGGGTCATCTGCTTGCTTGAACCATGTGACCGTGGCCCCAAAGCCAAGCTAGCAGTGGTTCAACACTGCAAGTAAAGCTGTCTCATTTATTTGCAAGTAAAGCCTAGAGATGAAGTAATAAACGGTGCACTTGACTGCAACCATCGGGTCGGTTCATAACTGAAGAAATGCTCAACCCGTATCCGCCCAAGTTGGACCCTAATGCACGATACCGGTGGTGCTCAATGAAGAAGACCGCATGCTTCTAAACCCATAACTCTATCTATTCAATTGCGGCATGGGCATTGTAGGAAAAAAAAAAGGATCGTATCCACCATAAAAGATGTAGAAAAACAACAAGGACGGAGCTTTAAAAGCTGAGGAGTAGGGAAAAGTGTTAATAATATTGAATTTAATGTGTTAGGATCGATTTGGTTTACAGTTGGAATTGGGATCCAATCAGATCCTCTATTTTCTTATTTATTTGGTTCACATGAAAATCATAATTGGTTGGAATGGATTCTCATTCCTAATAAAAGGGGAGGGAATGGCCATTTATTGAGGAAATGCCATTCCGTCCGGCTGACGGAATTGGAATAGGATTTCGGTTTCACCCATTGAAATGGTTGGAATTAGAATGTTTCGATTCTAGACTCTATTCTCGCAAACCAAACGGACCCTTACTTATTTTGAGGAAAATATTAATGCGTATTTATGAGACAGTCAATTCTTAGACTAATGAATAAATAGGTATTGAATGTAGAAATTATTTTAAGGATATGCTAGCATTTATTTTGCTATAAATAAACCCGTGATAGAATATATATATCATTAAGTACCTCTTGAAGATTATAGGAAAATAAAAAAAAAGGGTTATATATTTGCCTTATTTACTAATTCATTGGATGGACTCTTCTCTCCTCTCATTCTATTATGTTTTTCCTTTTAGGCTGTGTTTGGTTTGAAGAAAAAAGTAGGGAAAGGAAAGGAAAAGAAAGGAAAAGTAAGGAAACCCATACAAGGTTTGTAAAGGTTTCTTACCTTTTCCTTCCTTTCTCTATTTTTTCATTTAAACCAAACACAGCCTTAGTATTTTTAAATTTAAGGGTCATTTAGTAAAACACCCTTGTAGTTTCATGAATTTACTAAAACATACCTTATACTTAACATGTACTTTGCAAAAGATTTACTTTTCATTAGATAGAAGTGAAAAATGACAGTTTTGATCTTCAGGTGGTTTTTAACAAATTTAATCTACCAAAAAACAAAATGAAAATTTCATTCTTGTCCTTGGTAAATTGCAAGCAACAACTATGTTCAATCAACATGCCAGTTCAGATGAAAAAGCTCGAATGCCATTGTTCTCTCTTTGTCATTATGCCGATACCAAACACTGTTTGGTAGATGTGAAATTCAAACACTATTTCTTTCTAAAAGCTTAATATAAAGTTCTAGGGATATTTTCTAAATAAAATAACATGGGCCCATGCTCTTAAACTTTCTAGGCAGTTTTCATTGCTATGTAAGTAATACAAACCATTTGTGTTATTGGTACCGGGTCCACATGGTTAATTTGTGTTTTGTTGGTGTGGGTTTTAATGTTTCCACTATATTGTTTGTAATCAAACGTATTCAAATTTTATTTTCTTTCTTGCCATAAAAAGAATTCTCCTACATAGCAACATTTTCTCATTGTCAACACAAACTTTGGGTATAAATTCAAACACAAAAAAATGAAAAATATTCAAATGAATTAATTTTCTTATATTTAAGGTAAATGGGATACAACTCATTGTATTGGAATTCTCCTACATAGCACCTCCGATTTTTCTCTTGATGAACTACTTCTTACAACTTGAATATTTGCATTTAAATTGAAGTCGAGGGTTGGATGACGTGCTTATGTACTTTAGAGAATGGTGAATATTACTTTATTTAATTGGCTTTGAAAGCTTGATGAAAAGAATGATTGTACTAGACTTCAAAGGTGATGCAACACAAACTAGGCACTCCTATCTGGCTGAGACTTGGCTCCTAATTGTGACGGACGACACTTGAAAGGAAGAGGAAGGTGAAGGGTTCCCGGGGAGCTCTCCCGGCGGGAACACTCCGATGGCTAAGTTAGAACTCTTGAGGAAACTCAAAGAAGATACAGAGAGTTAAGAGTGCTGAAAGTGCTAGCTTCAATACATTTGCTTCGTGAGGGTTGGGGTCCTTTTATACCAGAGTTCGGTCACATCAAGCGTAACCGCCATTGCCCTAGCCGTTACCGCCAGGGCAAGGGTGGTAGGTGCAGGCTACTGCTACAGGCTGCTACTATAAGGTACGGACTCGACAGGCATGCCATGTTTTTTAGAGACGGCAAGCAGAACACCGCTTGGCAAGGGATCCGAGCACTGCCACCGGATCCAGTAGGTATGGACGTCAGGCAGGTACGGATGTCAGGCAAATCTCCCTGCAGTTTTCCGAGCTACCGTACCCCGAACCATCTGGGGCAGATTTGCCTTGCACCGAGGTGCCCGCACTGGAGGAGAGCCTTAAGCAAGTTCGAATAGGAGTCTCGACGGTGCTGCCCCGAGGTGTTTCTCCCTCGGGACACTTAGCCAAAAGCTGGGGTGATTCCTTCTTAGGAAGGGAGAGCTCGGGGCTCCTTAGGGGGAGCTCGGGTCTCAAGGGGAGCTCAGGAGCTCTGCCTTCAGGCTTGGGGTGAACTGGGCCTTGCTTCTCGGCGGGTTGTCACACCCGTCGAGTCGTTTGGTCGGGCTTCCGCGAGCTTGTTACACCGGGTTGTGGCCAGGCTGTCACGTTGAGTTGTCGCTTATGCCAGGTCATGTCCACGTGTCCCCGTGGTACGAGGTTGGGCCAAATCTCCCTACATCAAAAGGTATTGTGGTTTTACTCTTTAGTGTATGTGCTTTATTCTTCTCAAGAGCCTTCTTATTTCACTTAGTTTACCTCTTTGACCAATAGTCTCATCCATCTTGATAGGAACCCCTATTTATAGATTTCTTGGTTTAATTTCTTTCCTCCTCTTGATTGATAGTTCATCTTAGCTCTAGTTACATTTTATATAAAAAGGTTGACAATTTGCAATTTATGGAGAGAATGATTTTTCAATCAATTATTCTCTCTTTAATCGTTGACTAAATTTCCATCTTTAGGACGTGAAGTGAACACTAATTGGATTATTTCTTCCATAGAGCATTAAAACTTGTAATTCACATTTCAATTTAATTTTGACTTCAAAGTGGACCTCACATAGACCTTCCCATTGTGTTAATGGATTTGCAAAAACAAAGCTCAAACGTTAAGGCCCATGCACATATTTAAGAGAATAGAACAAGATCCAAATAGAAGGATCCACACTAATGCCCATGGGGAGTAGAGCCCATTTGAAAGCTCGTGAAAATTTTGATGTCTACACTCATTCTTCCCATTTGTACCCATTTTTGCCCATTCTAAAATTTTGTTATGGAAAAGAATGAGTAAAAATGAAAGTTGATCCTGCGGTGTGGGCACAAGTTGAACTATTCACGAGCTATTCAAGCTTGGCTTGTGAAAAACTTGACTCGGATCGGTCCAAATTGAGCTTCAAGCCGAATTCGAGCTTTATATATAGTTCGTATGTAAATTGAGCCAAACTCGAACATTTTGAAATTTGGCTCCCTAGGCTCACGAGCTTTAGAGCTTATATATATTAAGTATATATTTAAATTTATATATATTATTATACTATTTTAATGAATTCCACTGGTGAGGTACAGATTATATATTACAATCATGGTCCCTGCTACAGGATGGTTTTGTCTCAGTTACCAAAGAGAGGGAAATCGAGAAGACCTTAATTCAATCAAGCTTTTCATCTCTCAAACTCTCACCTCTCAGCTCTCACAATAACAGTTACATACGATTGCAAGTGCATACTCCAAATCCAAACTCTGATGCTTTATTCAGTCGAAGACAAGATAAATACGACATGAATAGATGATGACACTCATCCTTCTTCTCTATTTAAGCTACAAAGCTTGTTCAACATAGATTCAACCTAAGGAAGTTGCTTAATAGAGATTCAAGGTACAAGACTTCTCCTCCTCCTCCTTCTCGTCGTGTGAATCTGTGGATGATTTTTTTTCTTTTCTTATTTTTTTACAGTTGGCACTTGAAGAACCGTTTTGGGTTCACTTGTGGACAATAAAGACTACCGCCCCATAAGGAAACGAGAGCATTTGGAAATCAAAGGTAACACCCCCTAATTCAATACAAAAATTAGTAAAGATTTGAAAATTGTAAATACACTTGTCTTTTCAACTATTATTATGGAGACTATGTAGGAAAAACAAAGATTTGGAATTTGTAAATACCCTTGCTCTTTCAGCCTTTGGCCTACCTCCAACGGCAATGGCTGAAGGATGTTGTACCCATTAGAAGTACTCTGTTGTTTCTTGCAAAGATTCAATTTGTGGTATTCGAGAGTGCACCATTGAGCGTTGATACTTTGGAGGATTATGAGTGGTGTTTTGCTTCATGCGTAAATTCAATTGGTGCCCAAGAAGAGGGAACTGTTCACTTATCGAGCTCAAACATATGAATTATGCAACCGAGTTGAATTCGAGCTTATATTTCCATTTTGAATCGAGCTCGAGCCCGAGCTTGAACTTTGCATTTTTCTACCAAGTTGAGCTCGAATACTCAAATATTCGGCTTGGCTTGGCTTGAATCCTCCCCTAATTGAGCCAAGCATGACCTAACGCTCCAATCCACTTAATTGTAGTCTTATAACAAAGACTCGGGATCAAATCCTACCTGCACTAGGGTTGGGGGGTTAGACTACCTACAATATATATATATATATATATATATATATATATATATATATATATATATATATATATATATATATATATATATATATATATATATATTGCAATGCACAATTGCCTTGATTGCTATGCTGTGTAATATGCTGTGTAGATTATAGATGTGGAATTGTAATGGCATTCTGTTCTTGCCCTAGTTTTTGGGCTTAATTTGGAGTGCAAATATAAATATATTTAATGCAAAACCTTGACTAAGATATTTCTAAACTTTGTATTTGTACCATACATATTTATTTGTATTTGCATTGTTTCAAAATTCATGCTGGAATCAAATGATTATAGAATGTCAATTCCGAATTGACACCCATCTCAATTGTACTTTAAGCCTAAAACTTCTGACACTTGGCTGAACTGTCATTCTTCCAAATAACTTTCAATAAGAGTGATGAGTGAATCAATATGAATGGCTTCGTCGAACTGGAGACCTTCAGTGTGTTAGACTGACGTGATAACCAACTACACCACAACACCAGATAACGAAGATGGTCATCAACTCCATAATCATAGGAAATCTTAAAAGCCATTTAGGTATATATTTGCGCCAGTTCTTGCTGAAAAAAATCTATCATAACGGAAAAACTTTAACCAAAGCATCCTATGAATTTTAATGAAATACCACGGGAACGATCATTTCTTTTATGATATCGGTTGATTGGCTGCAATTTTTTTCAGTATCATAATTGAGCCTTTCTTTCCAACTATATCATTTGTTCTCCCATTTGCATAACAGCATTTTTATACCAAAACTTGAAAAGTTCACAAGTCGTTCCGGATGGTGGTTTTGATGTTTTGTCTTCTAGGTAAACTCCATGCTTCCATTTTTTTACCTGTTTTGGCTGTTTTATCTGTGGAGGCTTGTTATGGCAATTCCCCACTCAATAATTGATTGGGTACTTTTATTTCCTTGAATTTCTCCAAGGGTTTTAATACAATTGAGTATTCAATTGGATTTCTGATTTTAGTGATGGATACTGCTTTTGCTTGGTGTCCGTCTCCAGACCAATTGCTTCTCTTGTCCATGAACAAGCTCGGGTTTAATTTTACAATCAAATAATCCAGGATGAAATTCTCAAGGTTTTATAGTTATTGGACAGGGGAATTTTTACAATGCATCAGGCCTGAATTTCTGGATTGGGCCCATTCAAAATTTGACAAAACCTCAATCGAAACCTCTATCCAAACAATTCTTATCACTCGTATTGAGGAAAGATGCCACATATCTAACATCGCTTGTTATGGACTCCATTATAACCTTTTCATTGAGAACCTCTCCAGGAGGCCAATAGTTATTATAGAAATCTAGATATTGATGATTGAACATGCATCTCCAAAGAAACAACTTGCCCCTGCGGGACTGAGTGGTCATTGCGGTAAATTTAGCTATCACTAAGCATGTAAAAAAACGAGTTCATTCATACATCAAACCTATTAGTCTCCCTATTTATACACACGAAAGAGACTTTGACTCATCGATTTATAAAGCATTTGTAATGTCTTCCAAAATACAAAGGCAAGACAAGGCACCCTACCATCAACCTTGACCACTGCTTTATGGAAACCATGAAGTCATTCCACCACATCAACCTTGATCCAGTTTTGGTTTTCCTGAAACTTGAAAATTGACCAATAACCATTGATTTGGTCAAAAGCCTTTTGAACCAGGCAATTGAACTGTTACCCGATTGATGTGGTCATTCGGTTGTGGGTTATAACTCAGGCCCTGTTCGTTTTTTGGGAAGCTACTTATTCAGGTAAATATACTATCTAGGTAAGTGTATTGCAGAACACACTTATTCGGGTAAGTGCATTTATCCATGTTCTTTTATATCTCAGATAAATAAGTCAATTACCTTTTTAGCCATAAAAGATATTATTAAAAGGGGCAATTTTGTCTCATTCAAGTATTGGCAACTTTCCCCCAAGTTGAGAAAGTTATTTATCCACTTGGGTGATTGCTATCACTTACATGCTAAGTGATATCGAGAGAAAATAATTTTTTTTTGTGAACCCCACATAAATTTGAAAAAATAACATAGGTATCTCAGTCAATGGGAACCAAAATCCCATTGACCAACTTCCCACTCTCAAAATTTTAAAAATGAATAGGCTCTCAAAATATATTGAAAACTTTTGGAGGCCATCACTTTGTATTCAATTATCCGATCAGGGTGATCTTTTTTTCATTTTAGATAAACTTTTAAGATTTATGTGTTCAAATGTAAATTGCTTTACTATTTTCTGCCAAAAAACACCATTTTGGCCTCAACTCCCATTTTTCAGCCTTTTTATTTATAAGAAAATTTAAAGTTAAAATAAAAATATAAATTTGACATAAAATAATACATATACTACATATAGAATATAATTATATATTATTTATTCAATATGTATGTATGTATGTATGTATGTGTCATACTCTGCCCCATCTGACCCAATTGGTTGAATTTTTTACTCAAGACCTAGAGGCAAAAATGATTCAGCCTCTATCAATTTTTACTACACTAGAAAAAGTAATAAATAGATTTTTATTGAAGGAAAAAAAAAAAACTCATTAGAAAAATATCTTTTGGTGCAAGAAAGCTACCCATTAGACCAATACTCAAATATGGTGCATCCAAAGAGCACTTAAAAAACAATAACACATAAATTCATTTCAATAGACATTGGGGTGTTGGGAGAAACCAAAATTTGAAGTTTTCCCAACACCTCATGTGCATAAATCTAAGCATTTTTGTTTCTTAATATTTATTTGATAGAATATAGTTGAAACCAAACAATGGTTTTATGCACAATAAAAGCCAATGCCTAAGTGGCATTGATGTAGTGATATTTCTTCTAATAAACACCCATAGAACCAAATATAATAGTTATATGGTCAGATTTGGTATGAATTTGCGTAACCTGAATCTTACTGCAACTTGAATCCAGCCCAAACAACTGAATATAGAATAGCAAAGTTGACCCAATTCGTCCTACAAGTACAAATGATAATCCTTTACTCAGTCAAATCCATACTTGTATGTTTCAATGCTAATATGCCAATAGGGGCATCCGATTTCCTCTTCACAGCACTTGCAATCGTGCATTGCGATCTTTTCCCCATAAATGAAAATGTACAAGCACAGAGATGTTTCCAATGTATGATTATAATATGATTAAGATTGGGTTAGGATCAGATCAAAATCAATTTATATTATTACTAACATGCCTATGGTGAAGCACAACTACGACATTAGGTAAGAAAAGAAAAATAAAAAAGGCTTTTGTTATAACTCTTAACAAGTTTCATTGGCCTTGACATAGATGTTTAAATCAAATTGCAACCTGATGGGGCCGTACCCTGGCCTAGCCTGATAGCCATATGGGCACTGATGTGGCTGAAGAGTTGGCTATGACCTTGGCTGGGTCGATAACGTAGAGCACCATCACATATTGGAACCGACACTTGTGCACACAATAGAGGATTAACTTTGGCTGTTGGGGTCCAACAGTAGAGGCTGTTGAGACAGTGTCTAGATTGGGCACGTTCTAGGCAATTCATCTATGTATGCCCATGCTTTGATTTTTAGTAAAAATAAATTATATGTAATTGCTAATTGACCCATTCTTATGATAACATAACATTTCCAAAAATTCTCTCAACAGCATATACTATTGACCCCCAACAGCTAAAGTTTTTCCCAAAATAGAAACCTCAAACCAAGAGATGACACGTGGTTGACTGGTAGGCGACAAAGCTGTTTATAGCCTCCCTCGGCGGGGAGTGAGGAGAACAGCGGCACCCCTACGCCCCCAGCCCCCACCCCCGACGAATCTCCATCACTTTGTCCTGCAGTCCTGCTCACCTCGTTCAGCACAACTTGTCCACCGCAGCACATCCATCTCAGCAGGACTTTTATGTGTTGTGCGCTTTTATGTGTTGAGCACTCATCTCAGTGCGCACAACATCACAACCATGTTTGAAGGGCATTTTCTATATAAGTTGTTCCAATGTAATTTTTAAGCCCATCACCTCATAAAAAAATTGCCTCCCATTCTCTTGTTCTATTCATTTTCATTTTTAATTTATGGTCTATTCCTTGGTTAAAAGAACCTTCTATAATCTGCCGAATTTATAATCTAATGATCGAGTTGTTCCCATGATTATAAATTCATTTCATATCGGACCAAACCGGAATAGTTTTACAAGTTTATATATTACAAGTGGAGGGGTAGCCATCTTAAACAAGTCTGGATTTCCTGTCCATACAAATTCTATTTATGTCTATCCATATAATATCGCAGTCACACATGGAGAGCATCTCATCCTCCTGCATAATATTATGCAGGGGGAGATGTTCACAATTCACGGGGGGTAGTGTATTGTGGGTAGACGTGGACAGAGATCTCATGGGCAGGAGATCCGGAGTCTTAAACACCATTGAAAGTAAAAAGAAAAAAAAAAAAATCAATGCAGAGAGGACATAACCTGCCTTGCCTCAAAATGAAGGTATTTTAGTAAATTCATAAACTACAGGAGGTATTTTACTAAATAATCCATGGTTTTCAAAACTGGACCGGACTTGACGGTCAGACTAAAAAAACCAGGAACCGGTCTGTTTTCCTCAAAAACCAAATTTTCCCCCATAACCGTTGATTTTGATCAATGAATCACTGAACCGGGTGGTTAACTGTTCGAATCATTCAAACGATTTTGACCATTTTTTATTTTTTTGATTTTTTTGTCAAAACAGTCCAAACATTCAATTCGAATGATCAGACCGTTTGACCCAATAACCGAACCCCTGACCAGTTCAATCTCCGGGTTGGCTTTAAAAACCATGAATTGGCCCAATGCAATACATACTTAGCTGGGATAGAATTAAAACAGCCCTGGATGGGTTAATACAGTTGGCCAAAAATCCTCTTTCACTAGCACATACACAGCTGAAATTAGGACTACTAATTGGGTTGTCCAGTATAAAAATTTTCAAATAATGATGCGCGGATAAGAGTTTGGACCCATTGAAAATTTCAACAAATTCCCAACCTAACCTGATCCAAGTTGCACCCCTAACTAAAATGCTTCATCTTGAAAAAATGACTAGGGTGGTGCTAAATGCCAAGCATGTCATATACATGATTTAAGGGCAAATGGTAAAATCTCCTACTAACAAGAACATTAAATCCCGAGAAGCCTAAAATTTTTTGGGTAAGATTTTTTTTTAAGACATATCAAGAAAGCTATTGGGCTAGAAGCCTAAAACTTATTACATGGTTATTGAGTTTATTTCCCAATTAGAGTTGCTGTTCATCGTTTTTTTGGGTAGAACAACCAATCGGGTCTGTATGGAATTTAGTCATCCTAAACCCTGATTTGAAGTCATTCCATCCCAAACCTGATCCAATTAAATAGATTGGGGCTACCCAACCATCCCACGATTAGGGATGGTAAGAAGGGTGGGTTTGGGGAGGGCTTTGTAAATTCAAGACACCCCTAACCCCCCCAACCCATATCTTCCTTAAAACCTATAGCAACTTGGATTTTGAGAATTTAAATTCTCTTTGCACATGAAAATATAAAATCTTCCCCAACTTTACTCTTTCCTTCCCCGTGTTTAAGGGTAGGGTGGGTTGGGTTTAGAACCCGCATCTGTTTTTCTATTATTTTTTGTTATATATAAGCAATAAATAAGTAAAATAACATAAACAAACAATAAAATTTCCAATTGTTTGATTAAGAGATGTAAAAAACACAAACTATCAACTATCATTCACATAAAAGTCAAAATGTTATTAATTTCAACAAACTCATATGTTTTTCAACAATATGCGGGTCGAGGAGGGTTTGATTTAGCCTAATACAGTACCTTACCCGTATCCGTATGAGTTGTAGAATCCCAAAATCCATCCCCACCCCAAAAATTGTCTTTCAAGCAAAGAAACCTGCCCCGACAAGGCAGGTAGGAATAGATACCCACTGGGTAGGGTAGAAATTGCCATCCCTACCCACAATTATACTCAGCCAAAACTAGTTTTACAAATTGTTCCAATGCTATTAAATCTGACCCATCCACCCTAACACAACTTTAAACCTGGTTATTTATTTTTGTAAGCTTCTAGGGTTGGGTAATGGTGGATTTACAACATGCTCGTCAGCTGCAGAAAACAACTTTTTTTTTTCTCATAGATGCATAGGGCGATAAGTTGAAACATGTGATGTAAGTTTGTTTTCTTGAGAAAGGATTCAACTATGATATTGGCTTACAGCCAATCCACTAGTATAAATGGTGGACCAATGAGGTCGTATTAATCAAAATTCAAGGGTGTTTTGATTGGTCAAAGTTTTTCTTTTGTTTTTTACAATTGATCAAAGCTGTTCTGGTATCATGTCTTTCTGGTATAATAGCTTTTCCCCTTCAAAAAATTAAAAATTAAAAATGCATCAATGAGAGGAAGGATTAGTTAAGCATGATGGTTGTTCAGTGGGCTGTGGAATCAATGATAATTTTTCATACTAGTAATAAAATATATGGGACCCACACTTCTTACATTGTGTCTGATGGAGGGTGATTTGGCCCGACCTCATAATAAGGGGATATGTGGATATGACCCGACATAAGTGACAACTCAGCATAACGAGCTTGGTACAACTCAGCTTGACAGCTTGTCCGAAGTGGCAGCTCGCTGCAAGATGATACTCCAGTACCTCGAGCTAAGACTCCCAAGTAGGGACTACCCCGAGCTAAGACTCCCAAGTAGGGAGCACCCCAAGCTGGAGACACCTCAGGTTAGGCTCATCAGTCCCCTAATTAGGGTCAGTTCGCTCCCACCCAAGCATAAGCTCTCAGAGACCCACCTTGGAGAAGCACCTCGGCGCATCACCAGAAGCTTGGTGTAAGGTAGCTCGCAGCAGAGTAGCTCGGCATATCATGGGAGATTCACTACCTGACAACCATACCTGCCAGACTGCACCCACGTCTCTCGCCTGGCGGCGTCTGGCAGGACCGTACTTTGCAGCGATTACCTTTGCCCGCCAGCATAGCTCTGACAGATAACGGCCAGCCATGCTTTGATAGAAGATCGCCGCAACAAAGAGGTGGAGCCGGTTACACCTGATATGTCAGAAGACCACTATATAAGGACCCCGACTCCCAAGGGCAAGGGGATCGTGTGATCATCACTCTTAGCTCTTTGACCTCTCTCTCTCTCTCTCTCTCACAGCTCTCAGTCTGAGTTACTAACTTGATTGTCGGAGAGTTCCTGTCTGGTGAATCCCCCGGGATCCTTCTTCTTTCTCACAGGTGTCTCGTCCGTCGCCAGCTAGGAGCTCAGCCACTTCCAGCTAGGAGTGACCAGATCGCGCACCATTAGTGTCTATGAATTTATAATTGACATGAAATATTATCATTGGTTTCACAGCCAACTGAACATCCATCTATTCAGTTAATCTGAATTATGCTCAAAACACTACATAGAGGGCCATATCTTCTTATTTTTCCTCTTATTCATAGAAATGAGTCCTTTTTTTTTAATTCATACCCCAAATGCATTGCATAGTACCCGAGCATGCATTCCTTTTTTTTTTAACATAAACATAATACACATTAAAGGAGAATGAAGGGGTGGGAATAGAATATGATGCATGAAGCCCGCTGACCTTATCATAGAAACCCTGTAATTACAAGAATTTCATCCCGCGCTAGGTATATATACCACTTGAGAGGGAAGGAATCAACAATTCATTTCATCATCACCATTATTACTACTACTAGTAAGTGTGAGCTTTGCATGTTGCAGCTTTTTATGATGATTATGATTATTATAGTAAATACTATGTTTCTAAAATTTTTTATAACTTTTTTATATTTTTATATTTATAAACGTTATACATTTATTTTTGTTTGATACGATGAATATACAATATTAGAGATATACCCAAAAATTTTTATACAATTATTTTATATATTTTATACTTGTGTGTATTTTCATCTTTTTAATTTTTATTATTATTTAATTATGACATCAAGAATTGAGACATTTAACCAAAAGGTTGAATTGTTGACTTGCCACAAAATAGGAAAACAATTCCATTTTAGGTTGGTTTTAATTTTGTATTTTATTTCTATCATCAATAAAAATAATTATTCTTTGTCACACTTATTTTTCTTTAATATGATTAATTAACATAGGATTTAATGAAAATAATAGAATTAATACCCTAAATATAAGAATTTATTGGAGGGGGTTGAATAAGGAAAAATATAGTAATTCAAATTATATTTCATGCCCTCACAATCAGAGAGTAATCGAATTCAAAAAGAAGGTATTCTAGTCAGGAATAGGATTTACTGAATGTTAACATATGTTTATATCTTAAATATAAGATTTAATGAGGGGTATTTAAATGATAAAAGTGATTATTCAAATTACATTTCTGTCCTTACAATTAGAGAGAAACTAAATTAAAAAAATAGGATATTTTAATCAAACCAATTTCTATACTCTTATTAACACTTTTTATAATAGGTTAAATTATTATTATTATTATTTAAAAATTATTAACTAAACCACATTAACAGATATTTTGAGAATCCAAAAGTGTACAGCAGATGCTTAAAAAAACATAAACCTGAAAGGCTGAAAGTGTAAAATGTTAACTTGAGCCCAACCCCAATTTCATCCCTATTATATGACATATTCTCTCTCTTATAACTAAATATTATGTGATGTATTCTCCATCCCTTTTTTCGGTTGAATCATGACAACTTGCTGTTCACCGTCCGATATGATAACCAAACCCGATTTTGGATGCTAAATAACGATGCGATGCACACCAAATTTCGTTGTATATTACCGACACGTAATCATGATTAGTCTTTAATGAACAAGTACAACCTATTAGCAGTTGGGACAAACACACTAGCGATTCGCTGGCTAATGGCTTGGCTAGTAGCTAACCTCCTGTCAAGTCGTCGTAACGGTGAAAAACCTCCCGTCAGGATAGGCGGAACCGCTTATTGTTGGATCTTATAAAAAATTGCCACGTGGTGATAGTTTCTGACTGATTTCTTGAAAGTGTGTAAGCGCAATGGGGACCAGCACCGGGTCGCGCGGTTTTTAAAAGTAGAGACTTGGAGAGGCTTTCATCTCTCTCCCGCTTCAACAGCCAACCCACCTGAACAATATAACCAACGCGAAGCTCTTTTCTTTCTCTTCCAGGCAAACTCTTTCCCGCTTAACATCTCACATTTCCGGCGGCTTTTAGCTTCTCCTAACGTTTTCGTTTCAGGGGACCTGAAAATTTCTCCGGCTGGTTTTCTTTTCCTTTTCTTTCTCTTGTCATGAGCGTCGCCTAGCCAGAACCAGAGGACATTTGCTTCTCCTTTCTTGCTCACAGACACGGCGAGCCTGCTATCAGAGGTCTCGGTAGGTTTTTGTTGGCCTCTTTTATCACGTCGTATTTATTTTTTCCTCAAAGGGATTTTGTTTTTTTTTTTTTTTTTTTTTTTGGGGGGGGGGGGGGGGGCTTAGCTTAGTTGGTTTTGTATTCTGGATCAACGGACGTGGAGTCGAGTTTCTTGGTACATGGATGTTTGTAATCGTGTTTTGTTCACCGAAGATGGATTCTTTTACAGTGTCATCGATTCGGAGAACAGATTTGCCGTTATATTCTTTATTTGTTTGTTCTGTTCTCGGGTTGTTGAATAAAAAGTTTCTTTTCCTTTTTGCTTCGTTTATCGTTAAGAAGCATTCTTATTCGTGTGCATTTTCACTTGGAGTAACGGATTTTTTGGAAGAAAACAGTCTGTTGATACACTAGGCCTGGATAAAAGCCTACCTTTTGCGCACGAAACCTTTCGGGTGACCTTTTCCTTCTTTCTTCTTCTTCTAAGAAACTCCGGGTTCGTCCTACGTCGTATTACTCTTAAAATATTCTCATATGAATGCTGTGACATCTTTCGGCGGTGCCTTTTTGTCGTTTCATTTATAGATTTCAAGGAATTTCTTGTTCGTATAGTTCTATCCTTTTGAATGTCAAACAGAGTGTTTCACTAATGCTCTGTTCTTTCCTTTTGTTTTTCTTTTCAACCACTTCTATTCCAAGGATTGATAGATTCTTCTTCAGCATAATGTGGGTAACCATTTGTCTGTTTAATAACTGAAGTAGATTCCGAACTCATTGAATCTGAACATTTTCTTCTTCGAATTTTAAGGGATCCAAGAGACAGCTCTGTGTATTTTCTCCCTTGTATACGTTATTTAAACCTCTCTCTCTCTCTCTCTCTCTCTCTCTCTCTCATTTTTGTATTTGCATGCTCTCAGCAATGAATGAATTCAAAACTCCACTCAAAGGAATTATTAAAGATGTCAAAGGAAGGGCACCATGCTATAAGCAAGATTGGACTAATGGGTTTTCTTCTGGCATCAGGTATATATGATTTGTATGCTTTAGGTCCTGTTCGCTTTTTCATTTACTTATCCAACTACTCATGTTTTTTTTTATTTCCTAGGTAAATAGTGCAATTATCATTTTATCCATAAAAATTCATTATTAAAATGGGTATTTTTGTTTCATTAGTGTAACTTCCCCATGTGGAGATAGGTATCAGTTACGAGGATAAGTGATAGGGAAGAAAATAAACTCTCTCTCTGCCCACATAAATTTGATCCCCATTGACTAACTTTCCCATCTCAAAATCCCAAAAAAAAAACGCCCCCTTAGAACAGATGGTGGCTCTGATATCTCCTCATTTTGCTCTGCAAAACGTGTTCATTCAATCTGGTACTCATCTGTTTTCAGGATATTGGCTCCAACTACCTATATTTTCTTTGCTTCGGCTCTTCCAGTTATTGCCTTTGGGGAGCAAATGAGCAGAGAAACAGGTCAGCACTAAAATCAAGTTTTCGCTTTTCTGATAGGTTCTACAATTTAATAATGGAGATTTCTGCCAACTACAAGTTAAAGATGATAGGTTGCTGCTATTGTTTATAAATTTCCATCTATGAGTCTGACCGCTCATGTTTGTTGTTGTAGATGGAAGTTTGAGCACAGTGGAAACGTTAGCTTCTACAGCTATTTGTGGTATCATACACGCGGTATTCGGTGGTCAGCCTCTGCTAATACTAGGAGTCGCAGAACCCACTGTTATAATGTACACTTACCTGTACAGTTTCAGTAAAGGAAGGTCGGATTTGGGAAAGGAGCTTTACTTGGCCTGGGCTGGATGGTAATGGAAAGCAGCTTTATCTCCGGCTTTCCCTGCGTCTTATGTTACATTTTGACTTAATTTACTAAGATGTTCTTCTTTGCAGGGTTTGCATCTGGACAGCGCTGTTGTTGTTTCTTCTTGCCGTATTTAATGCTTGCGCGATCATCACCAGATTTACAAGGGTTGCAGGGGAACTTTTTGGGATGTTAATAACTGTTCTTTTCTTTCAAGAGACCATCAAGGTATCTGGGTGATCTCTAAAGACACCCATGTATGATGTATTTAGTACAGCTTCTGAGGAAAAGCTGTCGTTGACACCTGACAGTGGCTAATGCTTGGATGACAGGGGTTGGTGAGTGAATTCCAAATTCCAAAAGATGAAGACCCTACCGAAGAAAAATATCATTTCCAGTGGCGGTATACAAATGGGTTGCTGGGGATCGTGTTCTCCTTTGGCGTACTCTTCACTGCTTTAAAGAGCAGAAGGGCAAGAGCATGGCTATATGGAACAGGTTCCTGAACGAACACTCATGACCATGTGTGCTCTAACTTGTTTCTTTTTCCAGTAAGAAACTCTGCATGTGTACCAACCTGAACGTTCACTGAATGCAGGGCCTTTTAGAAGCTTCATTGCGGATTATGGGGTTCCTTTGATGGTCTTGATATGGACAGCATTGTCATTCAGCGTTCCAAGCAGAGTCCCCTCTGGAGTTCCCAGGAGGCTCTTTGCTCCTCTTCCCTGGGAACCAGCATCATTATACCATTGGACAGTAATGGAGGTAACCGTCTTGCGTCTTGTCCACCCTCCCTCGGGACCAACCCAACCCAACCCAACCCATTGGACCGGATATGCGACAAACCCAACCCGGTCCAATATAAGTCCTTTACAGATGGACCAGGTCCAATCCAATCCAATAAATACTTTGTCCCTTTAAATCGGGACTGGTCCAATTCAATACGCCTATTGGCACATTTTTTCTTGCTTACTATCACTGAATGATATGTTTCTTGCACCCAAAATGCAGGATATGTGGAAGGTCCCACCGGTGTATATTTTTGCTGCAATTATACCGGCTGTGATGATAGCAGGTCTATACTTTTTTGACCATAGTGTTGCGGCACAGATGGCGCAGCAAAAAGAGTTCAATCTCAAGAATCCTTCCGCTTATCATTATGACCTTTTATTGCTTGGGTTCATGGTAATAGCTGTTTTATTTTTTTTTAATCTTATTTGTTCATCTGCATTACCTCTAGACTGTGTTAAGCTTATGCGCTGCTCTGGATTCAGGTTCTATTGTGTGGATTGATTGGATTACCCCCTTCAAATGGAGTCCTTCCACAATCCCCCATGCACACCAAGAGCCTAGCTGTTCTCAAGAGGCAGGTTGGTTGAGGGTTTCCCACACTTGTATTGCATTATCATGAAGTATAGTTGCTTTGCCTCTAGATGCTCATATAATCTGATCTGTGTTATGCAGATGATTCGAAAGAAGATGGTGGAGAATGTCAAAGAGTGCATGAAACACCAAGCTAGCACCTCAGAGATTTATGGGAGAATGCAAGAAGTGTTCATACAAATGGACAGACCTCCTGAAGTAAGTTTTCTAACGCATATGTTTTTATATGCAAATTGCTTAGCTTGACAAGTTCTGATCTCTCTCTCTCTCTCTCTCTCTGCCTTTCTTTTAACAAGTTGTTGCTTATCAAGCGGTGTTACTTCCTGTGAAAGGGCCTAAAAACTTTACCTGCTTTCCCTTAAACTGTTGCATGTGTCATATCATGTAGACTGCATCAGTGAAAAAGGAGCTGAAGGGCTTGAAGGAGGCAGTGATGAGAAGCCAAAGCACTGGGGGAGATGACAAGGATAAATTTGATCCCGAGAAGCATATTGAGGCCTACTTGCCTGTTCGAGTTAATGAGCAGAGAGTGAGCAATCTTTTACAATCCGTCCTCGTAGGGGTATCTGTATTTGCGATGCCCATAATCAGAGCCATACCCACATCAGTTCTTTGGGGATACTTTGCCTACATGGCTATTGACAGCCTCCCAGGGAACCAGTTCTGGGAACGGATATTACTGCTCTTCGTTACTCCTCGCCGGCGATTCAAGTGTGTACAACCCTCCATCTCAAGTTCTATTAACTAACGAGAGTAGTGGTATTTCTGTACTAGTAACCTGATATCATATCGACGACTTGCCTCTCTGGCCATTTGAACTTGTGATGCAGGGTTCTGGAAAGGGACCATGCTTCCTTCGTGGAGTCGGTACCGTTCAAGATCATTGCGAAATTTACGATCTTCCAGTTTGTATATCTTCTGATATGCTTCGGGTTGACATGGATACCGATTGCTGGAATACTGTTCCCATTGCCATTCTTTCTGCTCATAAGCATAAGAGAGCACATCCTTCCCAAGATGTTTCAGTCGGATCACCTGTGGGAATTAGATGCGGCTGAGTACGAGGAAGTTGATGGTACTCCTTCCCGAGGTCGCGGCACCCTCTCAATCAAGGTTGATTCTTCTTTTCTTTTTCCTTTATGCAGGCAGCCTGGATTTCAAATCCAACTTACTTTCTCACTCAATCTGCCACATCTGTGTAGGAAATGGAGGGGTCTTTATGCGTGGACAGTGAACGAGAAGTATGCGATGCAGAGATACTGGATGAACTCACCACCAGTAGAGGGGAACTGAAACTTAGAACTAAAAGCTTCAAAGAAACCAGGTGATATCATTACTAAACAATCCATTGCTTCAAATAATCTGCTGCGACCCTCCAATCATCAACGAACACGCCGGCGATGGAAATGAAAAAACAGACCACGCGATGGAATGCGTTTGTGTGGGGTGTTTTTTTTACTTAGGCTTAATTTGGAAGGAGTACAAATGCAAATAAGTAGAGTGAAAAACCTTATATTTTGTATTATTTGGTATGTATTTGTATTGTACATATTTGAATTTGCATTTGTATATATGTATAATGTAAATACATACAAAATAATACAAAATACAAGGTTTGTATTATGTTGTATGTATTTGCACTGTACATATTTGTATTTATACTCCTTCCAAATTAAACCTTAGACTCAATTTAGAAAGAGTACCAAATGATGTCACATGGCATTTATATATGGAAAGAGTACCATATTTGTATTTGATTCAGCATTCAAATGCCATATGACATTGATATATGATGTCACATGGCATATAACATATATGCCACCACATAGCATCTGAACATAATAAATAACATGTGTGGTATCGTTGATTTACCTTCAAGTGCCATGTGACATTCATCTATATTGCACATAACATTCACATGTCATTGATCCAACATTCAAATGTCACGTGGTATTCATATATATGATATCACATGGCATATATATGATACCGTACAGCATTTGAACATAATTAATAACACTTACATGCTACGTGACACTTAATACAATTGACTTACCTTCAAATATCATATAGCATCCATATATGTCACCATGTGGCATTTACCTGTCAATGACTCATATTCAAATGCCATGTGTCATCTCCACATTATTATTTTGCATTTAAATGCTACATAAAACATTTTATTGTATCCAAACACTATTATTTATTTTTGTTTTGAAATTTTTTCGTTCAAAAGATTTTTAAAGTAAAAGTACAAGAACATCATGTACTTTATATTTTGATGCTGTTGAAAATACAAAATATGAAACACCGCCAAACAGGACCTTAGTTTCCTTCTTGTGGTAAGGGCCAAGGGGTGGTTTATACTTTATGCATATATGTCATGTCTTTTGCATTCATAATTCCTTTCTTGTGTTATGGCAGATTAACCCTGAAAGTGACCGATGATGAAAATGAAAGTAGTGATAGTGATAGTGATCAGTGATGAAGATGGCAATGGTGATAAGGACGGAAATGATATCCCATCATAAAGTTGGAATAACTTCATCTTCGATTGATACAGAAGAGAGGGAAGGAAGCAGCAAATGGAAATAGGTTGCTGCTGCTGTTGTTCTTTTTTTGTTTTATTTTTTAGGTATAAGTCCAAATTTAAAGAGAGGACGTGATTGGGCTTGTGAAGGAGTTTAGATTCAGATATCTTGCATTTGGTATTAGAATGAAGCAGTGGCCCTTGTTTAATTCTTGTTATGATGAGTAATTGTATTATATATGAAATTTTGGCGTTATTTTTTTATTAAGTAATTGCGTTATATTACAGATTCATTCATTTTATTCGATACTATTTTAATTATTTTTGTATTTGACGAAAAAAGAACCATCATCCTCGCACCGGAAGATGGGAAAAAAATGTGTTCTTTGTGTAACCCAAGTGAGGATTGAGGAAACACTGATCCATTGTTGTTTTTCGGATGTCGATATATTAGAGTAGGGAGGAGGAATATGTGTATTCAGAACCCCCATTTTCCTTATTAATGAAGTAGCTCTGTGTGTTAAAAAAATCTGGGATAAAGAGGAATAGTAAGATACATGATGATAATATCCATTACTGAATCCTTTTCAATTGCTACAACGTGCAAGCTAAGTAAGGGAATATGTAACCTTTCATTCAGAAGTCTTAATGCAATATTCACTTAAAAATGCATGCGACACGACATTCCATGTTCAAATAGTATTAAGTCCCGCTTAGTTTGCAGGATTAGGAGTCTAGAATTGGAATTAGAGTGGGTTATTCCGATTCTAATTATTTGGTTGGACGGAATCCGAATCCTATTTCCATTTCTGTTGAAATAACATTTCTTTATTTGAAAAATTTTAATTCCGATTTCAGTTATGAAGAATTTTAATTCCGATTCCAACTGCAACTCCAATGGACCCTTAATACTTGTTATATTGATGGAGCTTATGATCCAGTGAATGGAAAAGCAACTTCAAATTTTGCATTATATAATAAATCAAATTACATTATATATAAATGTATAGCAGGATATCAAATTACATTATGATCCGATTTAGAAGGAGAAGCTGAATGGTGAGAATTAATCAGAGCTCTACAGGAAGCGAGATATACAGGAGATTCAAACATAATTTTATATTCTGATGCATCAGATATTGTAATTAATATGAATAGTATGATTGAACCACCAAAGAGTGATTATCAATTTATTATAACTTCAATCACATTAGCCCCACTACGTGCTTCACAAGAGACATTAGAAAGTGTTATTACGTGTAAACACTCCCAAGAAGAACCTCAAAAAGGTATTTCCTCCAAAGTAAATACATAACCCGGTGTGAAGATGTTACAAACATTTATACTTGAATCTATCCAATCTATTTCAAAAAAAAAAAAAAAAAAAATCTATCCAATCAAAACTACTATTAATTACCATTACAAGAAAAAAAATCTTATATACAGATTTCATAAAAAGGGAAGGAATATCAAAATGTGCCACCTCCCCATTCAACATTTGGGCCCTTCTTGTAATTAACTTCTTAGGGTATACTGAAAATAAACTTCCAAAGTGCTAGGACAAAATAAGATTTGGTCCACCACATGCCACAGTTGCGGGCCAATGTTTACAAACCCAGAATTTAACTAACAAGTTAATGTTATCAGAAAAAGTAGAATTTTTTTATGGGACTATTATAGATAAGGACAACTTTAGGGCCCTAATATCAATAAAAATAATATTTAAAAAAAATTAAAAAATAATATTAATTAAGGACAAAAATACTGTTCATCTTCTTCCTCTTACAATCGATTCATCAGCGCTGCCATCTATCTCCTCCCACCTCTACCTCCGCCTCTAGCAATGTTGCTAGAGGTGGGCGGAGGCAGAGGCAGCAGTTGTGGTCATTCCTCTGCCCAATGTTGCCACCTCCGCCCACCAGCGCTGCCACCGCTGCCTCTACCTCCGCCCACCTCCGGCAACGTTGCCAAAGGCGACAACGCTAATGAATGGATTGCAAGAGGAAGAAGATGAATAGTGTTTTTACCCTTAATTGATATTATTTTTAAAAAATTAATAAATTTTTAATTTTTTTTTTAAATATTATTTTTATTGATATTAAGGCCCAAAAGTTGCCCTTATTTGCTATAATCCCTAACATCTTTCCACAACAAAAGAAATAGCCGCTTCAATCGCATATAACTCCATCTGAAGAGCCGACTCTACCATCTAAACCTCCTGCCACAAAAAACCCATTCTTAGTCAGACATACAAAAGTATAAGCCCTTTGAGCATTATTAGTAAAACTGCCATCATGACATGAAGGATATCCAAAGTTAATATGTAAAAGTGTACAACCAAAAGGAATGTAGGGATGGCAATTTTCTCCATCCCTATTGAGTGCCTAACCTCTCTGACCCTGCGGGGACCCCACGGGGACAGGGATGGAGACCATCTTTGTGGGGATGGGATCAATAGGGATATTCGATCAGGGACAGGGATGGAGACCATCTTTGTGGGGATGGGGATCAATAGGGATATTCGATCAGGGACAGGGATGGAGAGTAGTGGCAGAGCCTTAACAAAAAGTTTGAGGGGGCTAAGGACCCCTCCACCAATATACTTCTGCTCTGCACTAAGAGGAGTGAAGTCCTTGACCCGACCCCCCAATCCTACATATATCAAAAAAATATTATTTACATTTTAATTTTTTCATTTTAAATAAATATTTTTTTCATAAACAAACTTTTAATTAAAAATTTGGGTCCCTAATAGAGAACCTGTCTTCATTAATTAGGAATAAGGAATGGAGGTTAATTTTTCCCCCAATGGCAATTCGAGTTAGAGACGAGCATTAATTTAAAACTTGGTATTGGAGACAAAAAGTATGATCCCTGCCCCGAACCTGCTCCATTGCCATTTACTAAATTTACTCGTGTTGGATCCATATAAACCTAGACATTTCTCTTGTTAATCCTTTTTTTTTTCGTTTATTCTTGCTATGAAACACTGATGGAATCTCTCTCTTTTTCTTTTCTTTTTTTATAGATAAACTATCAATGAAATTTAGCTAAACGGCCTTCCATAATTTACAATTGTTAATTAGGGGTTCTCACGGTTAACACCCACGAATATTAACTTATTATATCGTTACAAACAAGAATTAATAGATTATCACCAAATCTCTAGTCCACTTCCTATCTTTAAGTTCAACTCTATTTTTGTTTATAATATTAGTTGATTAAATCCAAATTAGAAAACGTTTGAGTAAAGAAAAAAAAATAGTTTCATCACTTTGCCCCGTGAGTTACCTTGTCTCGGTAAAAAACATTGATTCTTAAACAATGTTATTGGTTGTGTATGTTTTGAAAACTTATTATTATTATTATTATTATTATTATTATTATTATTATTAGGAATTTTTGCAAAAAAATTGACCAAGTTTGGTCAAAGACAATTTCATCTATATTTTAGAAATAATAGCAAATTGAGTGAGCGAGAGAAAACATGAAGTTTTTAGGACAAAATTACCCTTTTGTTAAAAATAGAACCCACATAATCCAAAAAGCATTCATATTCCATTTGTCTTCTCTAAGTTCAAATTCGACTCATCCGTTTAGTTGGAAACATCTCCAAGTTCGAATTCGATTCCATCCCTCCAGCCACTCAAATGGCTTCAGATTGGGAAGCATCGACTCCATCTGGTTGGGAAGCATCAACTTGATCGATTCAAACTATGGCTAGTTGGGAAGCACTGACTCCATCTTCAAAGCAAGTGTACTAGAGGAATGTCGTGAATGGTAATGCTAGATTGGCTAAAATAGCAAGACAATTGAATATAGCTCATAATGCTTATATGTGTGATAATATTCAAACTACATATCTACTTATATGATCAACAACAAGAATAGATTTTGTGCTTGAACTATCTGGTATGGAGCAACCTGGGTGGTGTTTAACATATTTAGGCACCATCTGACATGGGGAAGACTGGATGGTTTATTATAGAGTTGGAAACCATGGTTTTAAAAAACAACCCAGAAACAAAACCATTATGACCATTGATTTTTGGGTCGATGGTTCGACTGTCCGATTCGAAGGGATGACCCATTCTAACAACAAAAATAAAAAAAATAAAAAAAATATATTTGAAAATAAAAATGGCCAATACCATTGAATGGGTCGACGATTCAACCGCCAGGGTCAATGGGTCATTGACCGATTCAATGGTTTTTTGCCAAGGGCCGGGTTTGGGGTAAGACGGAACCAGTTGCCTGGATGGTTCCCAGGCTGAACGGTCCAACCATTTGGGTCAATGGCAATTCGAAAACCATGTTGGAAACCATCCGGCATTACATAGACTGGATGGTTTATTATAGAGTTGGAAATCATACGACATCACATAGAGACCATATAGTGTTTCATGGAGTTGGAAACCATTCGGCATTACACAGATTGTATAGTGTTTTGTAGAGTAGGAAACCATTTGGCGTTACATAGATCGGATGGTTTATTTTAGTTTTGAATCTTCAATTGCAGTTGTAAATTTTACCCCCTCAGGTGATAAAATAGTATTTACACCATCAAAATCATCTAAAGACCAACATTCCATATGGTAGTATGTGATTCTCACGAGTGCATAAACCATGCGGCATGGAGAAGAATGGATGGTTTATTACAGAGTTGGAAACCATCCGACATTACACAAACCGGATAGTTTTTTACAAAGCTGGATACCATCCGGCATTACACAGACTGGATTATTGTTCGCAATTTTGAAACATAATTTTCTTGACATTTTAAAACATAAATTATAGTTGCAAATATCTATCACTCCGCATCATAGTTACACCATCAAAATCATTTAGAACTCACTAAACCTCTTTTCTGTACGATTCTTATATGTTTTAGACTTAGAAACCATCCAACACTAAACATATCGAATAATTGTTTGCAATTTTGATACATAAATTACAGTTTTGAACATCTATCCCCCAGCAAGTAGTTACACCATCAAAACCATTTAGCACTCAATGAACCTCTTGGTCCTATATGATTCTCATATTTATAGACTTAGAAACCCAAATTGCATCATGCATTTATTGTGTAGGTGCCATTCCATGATGTCAAAGCACACAAGCCATGTTTGTGCACAACCATAAATCTCTACCTCTAGTGCCTCTACTAGGACTTCTTTAGCGTTCAAATCATCATATGGTTGCCATTTATATAATTCACGTTCTAGAGTCCTATGTATATTAACTCATTTTATGAGTTATTATATACTGATATTTTGGTCAAAAGAAATTGTAGGTTCTTCAACATTCAAATCATCATGTGGTTGCCGTTTATGTAATTCTGACAACCATTCATTTCCAGCTTTCTATTGACTTCTAAGTCTTATTTCTTCTACTTATATTTTGCAAATACTCGACTAAATCATCATTTACTTACATTTTGGGAGGAAGGGATTACTTTCATTCCTTAAACAAAAGAATACACAATCAGAATTGACCAATGAATCACATCAATTACTTAAACAATGAAATACAAATACAAAGACACAACAAACAAAAAACAAAATATATAAAATCTACTTAGGCCAATTAAAAAGAGTTGGAGAAACAAGAAATAAGAAAAAAATAAAGGGAATGGGACCCCAAATCGAGGTTAGAAGAAGAAACCCCTTCTTGCTAACCCTGAAGTTTGCAAAAAGACAAACAGTAATTTTAAACTCAAACTTAGAGAATGGGACCCCAAATCACTGGAACTCGAAGTAGGAGGAATATTGCTTTGAAGATGGAAGTCTTCCCAGCCAGATTCAATTTGAATTGATTAAGTTAATGCTTCCTAACCAAATGGAATCGGTGCTTCCAAATCTGAAGTCGTTTGAATGGATGGAGTCGATACTTCTAGCCAGCCATAGTTTGAATGGACAGAGTCAAACTCAAAATTGAAGATGCGTCTAACTAGCCGCAGTTTGAATGGATGGAGTCAAACTAAAGAAACATGAACACTCTTTGGATTTGATGGATTCTGTTTTTAACAAAAGGATAATTTTGTCCTAAAAACTTCATGTTTTCTCCTGCTCACTCAATTTGCTATTATTTTTAAAACATAATTGAAATTGTCAATTAGTTTGATCAATTTTTTGCAAAAAGTTATTATTATTATTATTATTATTATTATTATTGTGGTAGTTGTTATTGTTATAGAATTTTAGAAATTTGGTGCATGATACTATTATTATTATTCGATGACGATGATGATTTAGAGCGGAAATATTTTAGACAGAAGTCTAGAAAAGAAAGAGAAGACATGAGAACAAAAATTCTTTTTACAATTAGATTCCCTTCTAAAGGTTACAAAGCTTCTTCTCTTCAACTAAATATAAAAAAAGAAAATAACTTGCATTTACACTTTGATCTTCAACCCTGTAAAAGCTGTTTTCCCCCACAGAGGTTCATCTATCCATTTCATTTGTTTATTTTCTCCACTATTGTAAGCTTACTTCATCATTGTTTACTATCATCAGTCTCTCTTCCCTCTTTTCTACAAAGTACAAACCACCACCGGTCACCATCCTCCTTTGGTCCATACAAGCCCCCAAAAGTCAAAATGACGATCCATATGGGCTCCACAAGGATATAATCGCACAATTGGACCAATCCAAGAGGAGGAAAAGAAGAAAACAAAGGGCAATCTATCCATGGAAAATTCCCAGCTTCAATCCTTAGCCCGTTCCGTCCCATAATCACTAGCAATAATAAGATGATCACCATCTCTAATCAGCTGTATATCATCGATTTCGGCTCCCTCTTTGCTTAAGACTTTGGATGGAGAGAACCCAAATTTTTTAGAACATATTGCCAGTAATTCCTCAATGGACTGCGGCAGGAGTAGAAGTTTTCCAGTCACCAAGCCTTTCTCTGGGCAAGTAATTGTAACTCTGGCAGGGTAATTGCCACAACTCTTGCTGCAATTAACATGGGTTGCTGGAGGAACCAGACCCTTATCACCTGTCTGGGCAGCTGACATGATACCAAATAGAGAGTTGTGGAAGTTGTCAGTCCTCCGCCTTCGACGGTCCCTCCAAGGCATCTCTGGGTGAATGGCAGCACCACCTGGATACAAAGCATAGAGTGATGGCTCACTTGTAAACCTCCCAAGGTAGCGTACCCTTTGCTGCTCAGAAACAATAATGGTTGACTGATTCTTTGCCTCTTTCTTTGATTGGAAGAGGGTTTTTATTTCTTCATGGCCCTGCTGCTCTGCCAGATCCCTGGGGCTCCAACCATGGGAATCAGGCTTGTCAATGTCAGCTCCGTGGTCCAAAAGGAACTCAACTACTTCAATATTCCCCTCACAAACTGCAACATGAAGTGCAGTGGTTCCATTGCTTCTGGAGAGTGTAACGTCTCCACCATGGCGTACAATGTCCTTGAGCAAGTCCAACTTATTTTGCTCAGCAGCAGTGCATGCAAACTGACCCACATCACCTGAAACAAAGTTTGCACCATTGTCTTTCAGAAGTTTGATCACTGATTCATGCCGCCCCATTATTGCTTCCCACAAGGGAACGTTTCCTTCAGAATCTGCATGTGAGAAACCATTCATGATTATGATTAGTACCTAACAAAGTTTTGAATGTGTAAATTTGATTACCAGATCTGCATACAATACATACCCCAATATATTTCTAAAAGAAAGCTTAACTCAATTCAGCCATAGTCCAAACTATTTAGGTCAGCTACACAAATCCTGTCGGACCATTGTGCTCTATCAAGAGTCATATTTACTGTCAAATCATAAGACCTTAAATCACTTTTTACCACTGCAGACCACATTTTCTTTGGTCTTTCCTTGCTCTTCTTATAATACCGTAAGTCTAAAAAGAAAAAAAAAAAACTCTATTGAAATTAGAAAGGGTGTATTGGTTAGTGGTAGGGCCATTTTTTGTGCAATGATTATACTTTGGGCTATGAGTATGAGAACATCGGGCTCAAATTTGAGACTGGCCAGTGGCCAATGCCAAAGGTTAGATCTGTATCTACTACACCACTCCCAAGCCCCAGGGTAATCAGGACCATCATTGCTGATGGCCTTTTTTTATACTTGCATTTGTCATAAATGGAAGATGATTCGATGAGTTGGTTTCATAGTTGACCAATGGAGACATTTAAAAAAGTACAGGGGGCACATGTCAATGTCACACTGGGTAAATGGGTAAAATTAAAAGATATAAGATCTGTGTATATTATTATTATTATTATTATTACTATTATATAAAAAGAACTTGGCTAAATTTTATACAATGAGGGGATCATTCAATGAACAAGTACCACATAATTGACACATGTAATACCAAAGAAGGCAGCACATAAGCGTGTCTGTATCAGAGAAAGAAACCTTTCTGAAGTCATGATGACAAGTAACAGAGACAGGATTCCTTCAGTTCAGTATTTTAATTATAATGTCCTTATAAGTAGAATGCAACTTGTGCAATTATAGGGAAAGTCATCACAAGCAAAATATTGTTAATCTATTTTCTCAAGGACAACATAACAGCTTCCACAAGAGAAAAGTATATAATAGCAACTTGAAGAAATAAAGAAAACATAAAACCATTCCGATGAAATCTTGCACTATTATGAATTTAGTCAGGGAGCCTATTACTTTATCAGCAAGGCTCTCACATACTTTTGATAGCAGATGCAACTTGCTCAAGCAAATAACAAGCATGTTATGCTGCCACTTATTCACTTCTGCATCTATTTATCTATTTGATCCTTCATCCATAAAAAAGATGCAGAGAAATTAACAAACGCAAACTTTCATATATGATCCTTCATCCACAATCTTCAGGAATGATGGGACCAGCATCATTTATGATTGACTTTTTTCTATAAATGAAACATGACATTTTTATATACAGTTGACTGGACAATTCATGTATATATGAGCATATTTATTTCATAGGTAGTACTCAGTGATGGTACTGGGTTCTGGATTAGCTCACAAACATCACATATACTTGCATTACAAGAAACATATGTGAGGTTGTTTTTAACATTGGGGGAAAAAGGATATGCAATGACTAATGAGGTACTGTAATAATCTCAAAATCTGAGCAATCAAGTCAACCTACAATTAGAAATATAAAAGATAAAAGAACCTAGAATAGGAAAACAAAACAACATAAGGAGAGGAGAAAACAGAGTGAGCATAAAATTTTTAACAACAATTGACTATGAACTGATTTGGCTATTAGATACCTCTGCTGTTAGGGTTTGCTCCATAGTCAAGTAGAAGAAGGACACAGTTATCACTTCCTCTGGATGCTGCTATGTGCTGGTTATATATCATAGAAGATTAAAAAAAAAGCACAGATAAGAGACTTATTTAGAAGAAATCAAAGTCTCTAAAAAAATAAATTAGAAGAGGAAATTTTCATACCAGAGCACTGCGCCCATTGTTGTCAGATTCATTTGGATCCAAACCCCTTCTTAGTAACTGATGCAACAACAGATCATCTCCTCTAAGCGTTGCAAAGCACAGTGTTAGTGGAAGGTCCATCCTACCCCGAGCTAACATGTTCTCTGTCTCTGTTAAAATCCCTTGCATCAATGGGTCCTTCAGTTCTTTCAGATGCTGCCTCCATAGAAAGGGATAAGAAGTCCAATATTAATTTAGCAAGTTACAGCTGGCCATACAACTTATAGGAGTTTAATATCATCAGCCTACTATGGCAAATGGAATATATACCTCCAAATCCTACTAATTTTGATTGAGGATACACAGATTAGTTAAGGAATAGAGATGAACTAAAAGAAGCTCAAACACTATAAAAGGTAAAACTGTTTAGGGATTTTCAAATAATTAAAAGAAATTCCTATCCTTGGATAGCTTAGCTAATAAAATGTTCCCATAAATGTCATTTTGATTATCAGTTCTACAAACCTGCAGGAGATTATTCATGATTATGGTGCCATCTCCAACATTGGCCTGAACAATATTCAAAAAAGCAGTACGGTTCAACCTCAGAAGTTGACTCAGTCGTTTGGTGCGGACAGTGAACAACTGAGGCCTGTAACAGAGTACTCCAATCTCACCACAGATATTTCCAGCAATTGCCTCTCCAACAACCTGTAGTCATCCGTTGATGTCTTAGAGAGTGATCCCAGTGTTTTGGAAAATCTACATTAGCAACATTTTCAAAGGTCCACCTATAATAAATATTATACAGTAAGGTTTTAATGCTTATACTTGCCTGTTCAGTTCCATTCTTCAGCACCAGAAGGTCCTGCAAAGCTAACTTCACAATTAGAAGCTATTTTAATTGATTTTCTTTTCCTATAAGGACTAGGTCTAGGTCAGAGTTCCTAGCTCTTGAGTGAGAAGTAGAAGAATGATGGTCCATTAATCAATGCTTATGCTTGAGCGCATAACTTTTATTACCGGATATATAAATCAAATAGTAGGAAAAGAATATAGAGGAAAAAAGTGAAAAACTAAAGGAAGTTAGGTGTTCACCACAGCACCAGAAACCAATACATAAAAGTCTGTAGGTGCTTCATTCTGCAAGATCACATCTTCTTTTGGAGGGAAATATTCAGCTTTCATTTCTGAGACCTTCAACATTTATAGAATACCAAATGTCAAGGTAAGGAGAAAGAATAGTACATTAAATTTTGGGGTGCTACTAATATATTACCAGTTGGAATAGCAGGTCATTGGATACCCCACGAAACAAGTACACCTTATCAACAAGAGAGTAGAAGAGAAAATGTGATATACTTGATCGGATGGCTTTAGGGAGTGAATCAAGAGTCTCTTGCTGCTGCAGCCCTTCTGAGTCTGTTCTAAACTTCAAACACAAGTGTGCAAGCATCTGGTCTTGCAGGCGGACTGGGAGTTGGTGCCTCTGAGCAAAACTTGAGGCTGCCTGAATTGTATCCCTCTGTATTTCCAAGTAGGGAAAATTGATAAACACACAACAAAACCACAAGTGAACCTAATTCCTTAACAGGAAAAACACAGCTCATAGGCAAATATCCCTCAATATTAAATAAAACAAAATCAATAGAAATAGCATACTACATAGTTCCTTGCCATGTTATCATAGCAATGATGAATAGCTAGTTATTAAGCAAGATGAAAATTACAAACAGCAAAAGTAATTAACCAACTATGTTGCAATTTTCATCATTCAAGGCTTCATCCTTGATTGTGGATATAGACAAAGAGCTAAGAAGTGACTTACAAATTTCCGAGTTCGGCTAGTCCCATGGACAACCAAATTGGTCATATTTCCAATGAGATATGCTGTCAATCCAAGGTTGAAGAGCATATAGAAGATGTCAAAGATCATTTCCCTTGTGTTCACAGGATGCAGGTCACCATAACCAACAGTTGTGAGAGTAGTGATGGACCAGTAAAGTGATGTCACGTAGCGAATCCACAGGCTTGTCTCAAGAAAGTTCTCTATAGATGCTCCAATCCATGTCTTGCTGGGGTCATGGTACCGTGCAGCAATAAGGTAATAGAAACAGCCAGAGCAATGAACTGCAAATAGAGTGACCTATAGAAAGATCCGAAAAATAAGGTAGGTCAAATAAAGAGTCACCCTTTTAACAATAATAACCAAAGGCTCCTCTGAGACACTTACACAGATAAGCTTTGCACATCTAACCCAAAAGTAATTGAAGTGCCTGTCCTTCTCCAATCTGTTCAAAATAGAACACCACCAACATTTGTAATCCAGAAATCCACATATCATACTCGACAATTAAAAGGCTTGAATACAACCATACCTGGCAAACATAGAACTCACTCTTCGGAGACGCCAGAGACGAAGCATGTTAAAGAATCCATACGACTGCAGAGAAGAGGGCAACATCTTCCTTGCAAGTTCAGAAGGGATTGTGGATATGACATCAAAGGCTAACCAGGTACTAGTGTACCTCCAAGCAATCTGCTTAGGGTTGTCAATGAGAAGATAAGTAATTTTATCAAGGTAGGCAACAAAAAATGTGAGGACGATATCTATGGCAAAGAATGCGTTAACCACGTTATCAGTAATGGCTAGTGCTCCCTTCGGTCTCTCAAGGAATCCAAATTCGAAAGGAGATACCCATGCAGTATAGAGAACAAGAATGACCAGAAAAGATTCCCAAATTCTGCAAGAATCAGTTGATTAACGGGTTAGTTAAGAATCATAGACCTGTTTAATTATGAGAGCAAAAAACCTCTAAATCGTCGCATAATCACCTCCACACTTTTAAAGACAGAAAGCCAGACACATACATACGATAGGAATGACAAGATTCCAAAAGGCCAAAAATTAAACCATTACAACCGCTGCAGAGTGAATTTCACTCATTAGAAGACTTTACAATCTTCTATCTATGACCATTCTCAGACTCTGAAATATAACACAAACTCAACCGCCAAAGTAAGAATGGAAAGAAAATATTGTTCTAGCAAACCATCAAAATCCAAGTGAGTATCATCAAGTACTGCATTTAACCAGCAAGAAATTCAAGTATTTTCAGAAGTTAACACCATACCAAACAAATTAACATACTATCTCAACAAGGAAAATATCGACATAGCAGCAAAACACAGCAAGGAAAATATTTTTTTTCTTATTTCCAATAAACAAAAATAATAGAAAAAACAAGATACAAAAGAAAGAAAAGAAAAAAATATGCAGCCCATGATCAATAACTTCGAAAGAACGAAGAAAAATGAAAACAAGATATGAAGGAAAGAAAAAAAAGAAAAAAGAACGCAGCCCATGATCAAGAGCTTGGAAAGAAAGAACGAAAAATAATGAAGATATTCGAACGAAACAAAAAGAGGATTATCATCACCTGTAACGACGATCGTAAGGAGAAATGATGAACCTACGAAGCTTAACTCTGCGATTGCTTCTCGCCCCAAGCGAAGGTAGAATCTCGCTTGTAAGGCTGTAATGGCTTCCATCCAAAGACATCTGTTCTATCTCCTGCCCACAGACGTAGCCCCTAAAAACCCCTCTCCTAGCTCTCTCCGGCATTGCTGCAACTTTCCAATGCTCCCCAACGGCCTCGAGTTTTCTCCAGCAAGTTTATTCTTCTTCCTTCTCGAAGACGCTGTCTAGTGTCTTCGCTGCTGCTTGTGTTCTTTGTCTTGTCTATAGTCCATCGCTCCTTAGTCCTACCACCTGTTCCACGGCTCTATATAGTTAGTACTTCAGTCCTTAGTCCTTACCGAGTAACCGACTGAGGCGGTATTGGGGTTGACGGATTCATTGAGTTTGTCTTTGATACTCGGAATGAAGTAGAAGTTCGCTGAGTTCCGATTCTAGAAATCTTAAACCAAGTTCGGTTTTTCTCAGAAGTCAGAAAAACATATCGTAATTCACAACCGAAAATAGAACCACCAATCGAATGCCCCTGATTTATTACCAAATAAAACTCGCTAACTGAAAAGGAAAATCCAAATTTGACAAGCAAGGAAAGGAAAGTAGTAAACTAGGCCACTGATGGTGGCTCAGTTGCTAGATTCTCTGACTCGTCTTGGTAGAGATCAAATCCCACTGCCACCGGGGGTTGGGGGATTAAGGGAAAGGGGATGAAGATGAATATAATTGAGATCTAATTTATTTTGTGGGTCCCGTCTAGACTGTGAAAATTCTTTCCTATTAATCAGACGGTAGGAATGAATGGATGAATATATTGTGCCCAATAATAAGGATCGGATGCCGTCCGATTGTTAACCTGAAGGGGTCCCACCCGTTCGCTGATGGGCGGTGTCATCAAAGTGCCTATCTTTTAGTGTTAGATGAAGAGCATTTATACTGAGTTCGAAACATCTGAAACATTTCCGTACGGAGATATTCTCAATGTACGGCTGCAACGAGTTAAGGTTGGTGTGAGACACGGACTAATCTATAAGAGCAAATCCGAAACTTTTTTAAAGCCAGAAGCAAATCCCAATTCGAATTTACTGCTTCTGAATTATGAAATAAATGAGTAGTTGGGTGAGTTAATGGTAGTGGTAAACAGTTCGTACCGTACGCATGAATAAAATAGTGAGTAGAGAATTTTTTTGGAAATTGTGTCTCGAATTTCTCCAATAAAATATTGGGTGCATGCACTAATAACTATTCATATCTACGCTTCACTTAGGGCGCCCCACAAACACCCCACATCATATCCCACCGTGTATTGGGAGAGTTAGCATCTCCGTCTCACAAGGGGTCATTCCACAGCACATTCCTATTGTGTATTGAGAACATTTTTCCATAATAGAATTAGAATTAAGGATGTTATCATTGAGAAATGTTTTCAATACACAGCAAAGATATGCTGTGGGGCGGCCCCTTGTGGGGAGTTCAGATCTGTGCCCTATAATGTTCCACAGCGCATCATTGCCTTGTATTAGGAATATCTCCCGATGATGATATCATCGAATCTGGTACTATCATCAGGAGATATTTCCAATACATGGTGGAGATGCGCTGTGGGACATTGTGGGGCGCAGATGTAAATTCTTTTGTGGGATAGAGATGTGATCTCGTATTGGGAGATGATCCCAATACACGTAGAGATGTCCATGTAGGGTGCAGATGTGATCTATGCATGTCTGTGCAGGGTTCAGGTATCTTCTACCAATATAACGCTTCCAATAACATCCCAACCGGTCACTGCAGATATACATTGAGAACATCTTACATCTCCGCACAGCACCTCCCATCCATGTGTATTGGGAACATCTCTCTCTCCATGATAAGTGCGGGAGGTGTTCACAATGTACAGTGAGATGTGCAATGTGGGGTTAATGAATATAATTACAAATATAAAATTAAATTAAAATTTTAATTTTAATTCATAAAAGCACGATCAGATCTCTAACCGGCCTGGGAGAATTCATATTTACACCCCACAACAAATCTCCACTTTATATTGAGAATATCTCCCTATAACAATACAGGAGATGATGAGACATTACTAGGAGATGTTCCTAATACAAGGTGAGAATGTGCGCCCTTTTTTGGGATGCAGATGTAAACTTAGCCTGAGAAGAAAAGAGGACATATAATATCAAGGCAGGGTGTGGGGTTAATGATATTGACACCCTGTAAAAACTCAGCCTGGTCTTCTATGATCATCCCTAACTTGTTGCAATAGCCAAAAAACACTAAAATTCTAATGTGTTAATGACATAGTAGTTGAGATATTGATAATCACCTTGTACTATCCCCACGCTTTAACTAAGTGGTAACTAATCAGGTGGTATTTATCAAAATTTATGGAGTTTTGATTGGTCACAGCTCTTCTAGTACCATATAGTTCTAGCATCATAAATTTACCCTAAAAGCATTTGCTAAAAACAATGTTGGCAATTTTATGATACGAAAAAGGCACCGTATCCAAAACATTTTAACTAATTAAAATTTCATGTGAATTTAAATGAAAATATCAAATTGTTCTAGTTATCATACCTTTTTGGCACTATAGCTATATTCCACATTAAAATTAGTTTACACTTGGGGGTATTTGTGATTATGTATGGTTTTTTTTTTTATTATATATATAACAAAATGACTTCCATCAGCACAAAACAATATGAGTAATTTTTTAACCAATTTTTTTGGTCCAATTTGATTGTTACTCAAATTCATTTGCATTAGAGTAAATTTTTAAGGCTACAATCGAATCTAGCTCCAATCAAATAGTTTGGGCTTGAGTTCAATTAAGTTGGATTTAAGTTAGATTCTAAATGAGTTTGAACCTCAAGGTAAGCTCAATTAGTTATTCGAGTCAAGACATACCAAAGTTCCACTTGATTTGACTCGATTGGACCCCCTAGTATAAATACATGAAAGTGAAAATAGGGTGAGTGTAAATTATAGTTTATTTTTGCTTTAAATTTGACTTTGTCTTATTTGCTTGTAAGAAGTACAAATATACAATAGGAAATAAAATTATGCTGTCTCACATTATATGCAAGAGAGTGGAAACAAGAGGATGATTATTTGTTTGTGAATAAAGTAAGAAGTACAGATACAAATATGTACGGTGCAAAAATACACAAAATAATATAAAAATATAAGGTTGTGTTTGGTTGCAATATAAATAAACTTACAATGATGCAAAACCATAACAGTGTAAATGATTTGAGTGTAAATTCTGACCTATTTTTGTTTCAAATTTTAGTATATTTTGTTTGATAGTTGTACAAATGAAGTAAACTAAAATATGAAGCAGAATAAAGTAAAATCCAAAACAAAATTAAAACAAAAATTTATGATTTTTACATTTACACTCCTATACATTTATACTAGTACAAATAAATTTACACTACAACCAAACATAGCCAAAATGCAAAATCTGTAATTTATATTGCCAGTGCAAATGAGACAAAAAGAAACAGAGAAATGTGTTTTCATAATTACCAAAAAAGAATATAAATGGTCTATAACTATAATGCACTTGTTTCACGGTGATACTAATTAAAATATTTATATACATGATATAAATAAAAAGTAACATGGCATGTCTAAGCCTAATTACCTAATAATAATGCATTATTGTACAAAGTCAAACCATCGCGGATAACGGGATAGGGGGACAAACAAAAAACTTATTATAAAGTACGTAGATGTCTTATTTTAATAGACATTATACAAAAACAAATAATATATATATATATGTACATTCATACTTTCAATTTTGTTTTTTTTTTCAATTAATAATAAGAAGAATCCAAAACCACTTGGCAGGAGTAAAGAAGAATGGAAAAAAGGTGAAGCAAGTGGTCCATAACATGCAGCATTTGACCTCAAAGGAATTAATTGTCGTCTTTAGGCCACAAGATAAGCCAAAAAACCATCTCTTTCCCTTTAAATTCAAAGGCTGGTGTCATATTTATATATATAATTACCATGGTTGGCCATCCTAATACTGTCACATACCTGGTTTGAACTGGTCGCTGAGCTAAGGAGCCCTTCGTAGACCAGAAAAGGGAAACCACTTGCAGTAAATTGTGAAGATGTAAACAAATTGAGCTCATTCCTTACGCCCGTTGATCCCCCTCCCTTTCAACTTTCAACCCTTCAAACCAAAGATAGTTGGGTTTGGATTAGCAGCAGCTGATAAGGCGGATCAAAGAGAAACAGCGCATATGTCAGCTGACTTAACCAACAATTCTAACCACAAAATGGGTTGACCTATTGAGATATCTCCTCTTAATATTCCACTATTTAAAAAAAAAAAAAGGTCATTTTCTAGTACATTCTCTATAGTTTTATAGATTTATTTAAAACCTATCCCATGTTTTTTCTTTTTTTCGTTTTATGGGAACACTCTCTATATAGTTTGTAATGTATTTTCTTAATTGATATTTCACCGAGAATTATTTGTTTTATCATCTGAAAATAATAACATACCAATGTTTTTGTATAAAAAATAAAAAGTTGGGGTCAAAACTATCATTTGCCACTTTGATTTAATGAAAGGCAGACTAAATAAATTGATTATAAACTATCGAAGATATTTTAGTAAAATGCAAATTATATATATAGATAGGTTTTGATAAATTGATATAACTATAGGGGTGATTTTAGTAAATGATCATCCCATACAATACAATTAATACAGTACACTAGTCTCATCCCAAGGAATTAATACCAATGGAATGGTTGGTGGTGCAGACCTTCTCGAACATTTGACAAATCACACATACATATTCACATCTGTGCCCCACAATACTCCACAGAACATCCTCACCTTGTATTGGGAGCATCTCTCATGATGTCTCATATCCCCGTTACAAGGTGGGGACGTTCTGTGGGGCATTGTGGGGCTTTTCCTTTTAGGGCGCAGATGTGAACTCTACACATACACTCTCTATCAATCTCTTTCTCTTCAATTTAAAAAAAAAAAGAGATCAATTGCGGTGTGGATATTACCGTAAGCAACATTGGTCGGCGGCATTCCTTCACAATTATTGAACTGTTCTTAAGTCGTGGCTTAGTGAGGGGGCTGGGCGTGAAGAGAATGTGGCGGTGGTTTTGTTTGACCAAATTAATTATATATATACACACACTTTGAATGATCTTCTTAGATTTCAGAATTTTTCAGTGGCTTGCCCTGACCTGCCGCCTGTGAATTGGGCATAGAAGGTCTCATTTATATATATATACAAACTTTGAATCAATTGTTTCCATAGAATTGGAACCTTTAAGCTATTATCTGGAATGATCTCTTTTGTAAAAAACAAACAAATCAAAAAGAAGAAGAAAGAGAATGATTCATTTGTTAAAGAATCTAACCAACAATTTTCATTGAATTTAACGTGCCAAAATAGAAAAACGTTGACTGTTTGGAAAAAACACCCACTCAGGTCCTTGTTTGTTTTCTGATTATGACTATTGGTTGCAAATATTCTTTTACCCCTTGCCCACGACAACGTGTCCATAAAGCTCCCAAACAGTTCAAACTATTTTTTTTTTGAAAACAGGAAAAGGTTTCCCTGTTAAAATAGTCTTGGGATTGGAAATTTGAAGGGTGGAGAATAATAATATAGTATTGTAACGCAGCAGAATTACTGACTGGGGGACCACTGAATTTTGCATACCTACTATGTGTTCATCTGGGTTCACATAACACAAACACTGCTGAGATCCATGAGATCCTATGGATGGGTTGAAGTTTGTCTGCACATCTAACCTGACAGAACCTTACTCAATTTCATGTATTTCCCAATGGGTTATTATATTCTGCATAGGGTGTATCCGTACTTTTTTAGAAAAAAAAATGCATACCTTCTATCAAATCAACGGTTAGTAATTACAACAGAACTGGATCCACATGCGTCATTTTTATTTTTAATCACAAAAATAACCTTGGTCAGCTTGCCTACCCTATTTACTAATTTTTATATAACAAAAATACCCTTGATTTATTTTTCTCCCCAATTTTATTGTCTATTACATGTTCATTCATCTCACACCCCATCAACGATATATTCCAGTTAGCTCATTATTTGAGTGAATTTTGGGCCTATTTACTAAAATCTACCTTTTAGTTTGTATATATCTAAAACATCCACGGAACTGGTCATGCATGTGATCTCTTAAAATGAATGAAAATTTTAAAAGGGGCATGTATCCAGAGAATTTTGGTCCAAAACTACTTCTATCAGTGGGGAGAAGGCTTTTTTTCTGATAGGTTGATAAAAACTATCAGGGATATTTTTGGAATAAGAAACCCAGGACTCATGCCCTTTCGCATCTTCCACTCATTTTAAGAAATCACATGATCATTCCCAGATAAAAATAAAAAAAAGAAAATACAAATAATTTCTGACAAAAGATTAATTAAATAAAATAATAACAAACTATAAAGAATGTTTTAATGATACACAAAAAAATACAAGGTGAGTTTTAATAAATATATAAAATTATAAGGAGTTTCATAATAATTGAAGCATCAGAACTTGGTTCAAAGGATGGAGTTGAAAGGGATTCCTGGAGGCAGGAGGTATCACAAAAAGTCAAAAGAGAGTACAAAAAGTAGTGGGATATTCTAGATAATAACCCTTATTTTTTTAAAACCCCCTTTCAATTTATTTGTGATGGACCTGTGGCCCAACCCGCAGAGCTATTTTCGTGGGAAGAAAAAGCACAAACAAAAAAGATATAGTATCTTATTGGCTACCATGTTTTTTATTTCAATTTATTGGTCAATTGTTTTTTTGGATATCATATCTTTTTGGTATAACAGTCCAACCCGATTGAAAAACAACCATGGTAGCTCAATATCTTTTTGTTTAACCTTTTCTCCTTTTTAAAAGCTTTTTATTTCCCTTGGAAGAAAGAGTGGAATCAATTGTGGAAGTCCACGACGGCAAGGCTGTTTGAGAACAACCATAAAAGCCCAACTCCTTTTTTTGTTTTTGTAGTAGTAGGCCCTTGGTATCCATGAAGGTGGTTTCAAGGTAGTTCAAAATATTCATGATACATGGTAGATGCAGACAAAAATAAGATGGTAAAAAGTGCCAAAACCAGCAGGGTCGATTCTAGCCACTTCATGTGAATTGCTGACTTTATTATCCTCTCTCTCTCTCTCTCTCTCTACTTTTTCGATTGAAAACGTGGAATTGCAACTACATCCGTGGGTTGATTCAAGATTCCTTCATGGAGAGGTATGTATTATATACGTGCACGATAAACCTGGGAATTTGCAGTTGACCTCTTTCCGATTAATGATGGTTATCCAGTTTGTTGCATGATTTACAGTTTGATAACTTTGTGATATGGATTGGAGGAGCTAGAACTTAGACTTAGAATACTTGAGAAATTATGTTCACAATGTACAGTTGTAATATCATTTGGGTAGGTGTGGATGGGTTTCTTGTAGATCTCTTATCCACACCTGTTCACAACATACTACAGCTATGCATTGGGAACATCTCCCCATGAATGCTAATATGTATAGTTTTCAAAATTAGACCGGACCAGGCCGGAAAAGTCGAGAACCGGTCTGTTTTACCCTAGAAATTTTATTTCGCCAAAAACCGTTGATTTGATCACCAAACTGCTAATCCAGATGATTGAACCATTCGAATCGTCCAACGATTTTAGCCATTTTTTATTTTATTTTTATCAGAACAAACCATCCGTTTAACTCAAATGGTTCGGGAAACGGGCCTCTATCGATTCATTGTCTGATTCAATTTTAAAATCCTTGATAACATGTAAAAGAAAAGATGTCCTCAATGTTAGCTGTAATGTCCTGTGTGTAGGATCCTTGTAGGCAGGAGATCCCAGCTCATTTGGGGGTTATAACCTATAACTTGCCATGATTCCTATATAAGGCCAAAATTCAATTTCAAATACACTTTTGAAAACCACACTGTCGGAAAAATGCATTTCTGAATTCTTTTGTTTAATCTACCACATACCATTTTGAGGGTTATCTTTGGTTTCATTGTCGTGTTTGCAGAAAAATGGTGATACATTGAAGCCATGTCAGCAATAATACCTTGCAAGAGTACCCCAAATGGGCTGATTTTTGCGAATCAAGTGATGCATTTTTTTTTTTTTTTTTGCCATTTTCAGCTACCCAGGAGCATATCAATGAGCTGAAGATAAGATTGTACACAACAGGCTAGGTTACTTATGACAAATGAACACACCAGTGTTCAGTACAGATGGGCCCAGATGGGACCCACAATAAACACTGATGTGTTAACTCGAGATTGGTAAGCGCAGCTTGGTGTTTACAATCTTGTCTTTAAGCCGGGCTCAACCTAGGAACATATCATGATTTTTTTTTGTTTTAAGAATATCTGATGTGTGTATCATTGTTTTCTAAAAAATGGCAATAGAACCACACACCTCCTAAATTGTAGTTCTCAACTCTTAAAATTTTGTGGTTTCTTGAATTTCTAAAATAAGAAATTAAATATGGGGCTAGGGGTATTCACAGTTCGGTTAACTGAATCGTGGGGTTTTTCTTTGAATTGAACCAGTATTATCGGTTTTTTGGAAAATCGGCAGTTGAAATCAAACCGAAGCTAGTCGGTTAATTGTTGGTTCAATTCATTGTTTTTTTCGGTTTTTTTTATTTTTACAATATATATTATAAAAATATATATAAATATATAATAAAAAATTATAAATATTTTTTAAATATTATATTTTAAATAATAAATAATATATCATATATTATAAATATATATGTAATGCATGTTTATTAATTTAGGATATATAAAATATATATAATATACATAAATATATAAAAATATATAAAAATATATGTATACCAGTCAGTTCAGTTAACTTCCAGTTTTCTATATTGGTTAACTGAAACTGAACTGGTACCTTCGATTTTTAAAAACACCGAACCGATCGGTTCAGTTAATCGATTTTTCGATTTGGTTTTAGTCATTTTTTTGGTTAGTTCAGTTTCTCATTTATTTATTTATTTTGCTCACCCCTATATGGGGCTATTTAAGCTCACCCACAACTAATTCAGTTGAGAAACCGGTCAAATGTAATGTGTACATCTTTTTAACACTAGATCATGCATCTCAGGTACCCAGGTTTCCTACATACTTTCTCTACCTGCACCCTACCCATAATGCATCACAACCACACATCTCATAGATGATGTGTGACTGCAATTCAAGGCAAGTAGAGAGTAATGGGTAATAACTTTGAGTTGGCATCTCATAGGTCTCTAGTAATTCTCTACTAATTAATATTGTAAGACTTGAGTCAAACCAAAAACTAGAATGCTTCACAAGTCACAGTTTTTCAAGTTAACTATTAAATGTGCATGTGCTTTATATGTGATAATTTTTTATGATAATGATGATAGTAAATAATATTTTCAAATTTTCTACAACATTTTTATGTTTCTATTTCTATAAAAATTATTCTTATTTATCACACTTTTTTTATTTAATACGATGAATATATAATATTAGAGATGTGCCCAAATGTTTTCTACAATTTTTTGGCATTTTTTATACTTTTTGTGTATTTTCATTTTTATTATTTCTTAATTATGGCATCAAGGGTTTACACATTTGACCCAAAAATTTGAATTGTTGATTCACTATGAAACAAAAAAACAACTCTGTTTTGGTAAATTTGTATTTTATTTCTATCATCAATAAGAACAATTGTTCTTTATCACATTTGTTTTTTAATGTGTTTAATTAATATAAGATTCAATGAAAGAATATGATTTAACCCTATATTTAAAACTTAATGAGAGAGAGTTGAATGAGGAGAAATGTAGTAGTTCAAATTACATTTTGTACCCACAATTAGAGAGAGAGAGAGAGAGAGAGAGAGAGAGAGAGAGAGAGAGAGAGCACAAATCAATGAACGTTAATGAGAGTTAATTCCTTAAATATAAGACCTAATGAGAGGGATTTAAATGAGGAAAAAAGTTATTCAAATTACATTTTTGTCCTTACAATGAGAGGGGGACCAAATTCTTGAAATATAGTAGTTTAGGTAGACAAAGTTTCCATACTCTCATTCACACTTTAAATGTCTTAAATTAGTGATTAAATGTAAAGATTAGAATACTTAGACACTTATCTTTTACAATAATTAACATTATGTAATACTATTAAAATATTCTGATTTAATGCCTTCGAATGAAACCAAGACAATAACTGACATCAAATAGTAAAGATGCCTATCAATTATCTCATCTTTTAAATTAGTATTAATTTAATGTTGTATTTATGACATTTTATTTATTACATTAGAAATATTATTTAATATAAAAAGCTAAGTACAAGTATTAATATGACATTAAATGTCCACTAATGTTAAAATAAATGAATCAATTAATTTGGTTGTCTCATTTCTAACCAAAATATTTTATATTATTATTAATTATCTCTCAATTTTAACTTTATATTAATCTAATACTCTATGAAAAGATTCATCATGGATGCATTTGTAAAAAGTATTAAACTATTGGAGTTCTCCATATATCTTTTGATTTCTAATATTATTGATAAAATAAAACAATTAACTCAAATATCTATCTATCTATCTATAGCAAGACGGTCCATGTCATCATGCCTCGCCTTACTCCAAACTCTCATTCATAATTTCCTATTTTTTTGAATTTTTTATATTTTTAATTTGACATAATTACCCATTAAACCAATAAGAAAATAACATACACTTAACTATTTCTAACAACCATAATGAAAGTGGGATTTGCTTTTCTAATGTTTAGCCAAGTGGTATCACTTTCCCCCACTTTTTATCTACATCTATCTAAAGTCAATTTCAATTAAAACTATTCACAATCCCTCCAGGTGGAGGGGAGGCCACCTTAAGATTTTATTAACCATTTTCAAAAAGCAGAAATAAGGAAAAAAAACAAGGGAGGACATATCCCGCCTCGCCCCATACCCAAAATACAACTTACTCTCCCTAAGACTCTCAACCCATCCCATAAATACATAAGAAAAAAAAAAGAAAAGCAAGAGAGAGGCAAAACATACCAAGGAAAAAAATATTCACAATTGTCTAAATATTATAATGAAATTATATACTAAATTTAAAATATTTATTCAAAACACAAAAATTAATTATAATAGATTTTATATTCATATTATTAATAATTCTATATTTTTATAAAATTCATCATGAAATTGTGTAGTAACAATATAAATTATAATTTTACAAATTATTCAAATTAAAAGTTATTCAAACAATAGAATTTAACAATAAAAAATAAAACACTATTTAAATATTTCAGAAACTAAATATCTTAAATAAAAAAATTAAAATAGCTAAATAATAATATAATAAAATATTTGAAATTACATAATATAAATAGTTAAAATAACGAAATTATGTAATAAATTTAAAAAGAATCTTAAAAGTAGAAAAATAATTATAATATATTTCATAATGTTCATATTAACAATAATTTAATATTTTACAAAATTAATAACGAATTATATAATAATAGTACTAATTATAATTTTATGGATTATTCAATTCAATAAATAATTAATATCTTAAAATTTAAATAACAATATTATTTAAATAATTAAATAGTATTGTAAATAACTAATTTCACTTATATCAATTAATAAATATAGAAAATAACTTTCAAAAAATTAATATTTATTGGTAATAATTTTTCAATAATAGTGTATATTCATTGTATATTTATATATACTAAAATTAATATTTATTTTATTTTTTGATAAATATGTTTTTTAATAATTATTTATAAATCTATTTTTGTTTTGTCATTTAACATAAAATTGCCAATAATTATTGGAGATTAAACAACTATTATTTAACTTTAAAATTTAATTTATTGTATTTTTGTTATAAATTTATTTTTAGTAATTATGTATTTTTTATAATTTACTGGTTAATATTTATTAGAGATTAAACTATTATTTGAGATTACACTATTTATTGACTAATTTAATATATTCTCAGTATTAATTGTATTTTTATTAGATATCTATTGTATTTCTATTATAAAATTATTTTCAATAGTTGTGTATTTTTGCTATAAATTTTCAACAATTATTGGAGATTAAACTATTGCTATTTATTAGAGATTAGACTATTAATTTAGTTGAAATTAGGAGTGTTCAACTTCAAGGATCGGTTCAGTTCAGTTGTAGGTTGCTTTGCAAACCAAATCGACCTTGTCAGGTCAGGAGTTTGTCACTCGAAACCGACTGACCATTAGCGAAAACCCGCCAACTTCGGGTTGTATCGGTTTGGGTCTATTTTCCGTTTAATTTGTTTGTTCAAAAGATTTAAAATTAAAAATTAAATTTAAATTTAATTAGTTACAGTGGTATTATTAAAAAATAAATAAATTTATAATATAAAATATTTTAAACTAAAAAATATAGGAATTTTCCCACTTTCTTGTATTAAATTTAGTCAGTTTTGGTCAATTTACAAATGGCCAAACTGAAAATGACCTAACTTGGTCGGGTTAGAAAATTGTTGAACCAAAGTTGGTCAGAAATACTAGAAAATCGACCATCGCATGAGTAAATTATATACTCTTATGTATTTCTATTGTTTAGCTTTTGCTTAACAAAACCCATCCATCGCATGAGTTTCCTTACTCCATTACCCCACACCCCATTCAATTCCTAAAATCTCTCCCACAATCTATATCCACTCACTCTCATTTAAAATATTCATATTAATTAATAAATAGTTAAATACGGTATTCAAAGTGTATTAAATAGTGTTATTATCAAAAGTTAATAAGTATGGTTAGTAAATTACCAAAAAATAATAAATATTGTTATTAATTAACTCATCATGACTTTTTAAAGTATTTTGGGTCAATATTGTTATATTCATGTTAATTAACAATATTTTATAGAAAAATTGAGAATTGTATTTAACAATTATCAAAAAGTACAAAATTTTAGGTATTTCTATTATTATAGTTAATAACCGAATGCCAATGGGGGAACAAAATATTATAATGTTGGAAAATGAAATTATTAATTAATTTATATTGGAAAATAAAAGATAAATTACTGTAAATTTGTTAGTAAACTACCTAATAAAAATAATTATTTAATAATAATTTAAAATAATTTTTAGTAAACCTCCATAATTACACAAATTTAATAAAATTTTCAAAAATTTTCATAAAACTACATTTTCGTAAAGTAACATTTTGGAAATTTTAGGAAAATTGATTACATTTCGTAGATTTTGGAAAACTATTGAAAAAATATATAATACTCATTGTAAATTATTAAAGATAAATGAGTATGGGAAAGGGAAAACTGTAATTTGAATCAATAATTAAACAAACTAAGATACATTAGTATAATATTGGGAAAAAGGAAATTCTTGATTGGTTTATATTAGAAAATATAAGACAAATTAGTGTAATTATGTAAGTAAACCATTCAAAAAGAAAATAAATTTAATAACAATTTAAAAATAAATTTGAATAAATTTTCAAAATTACACAAATGTAATAAAATTTCCAAAAATTTCATAAAATTACATTTTTAAAAATTAAAGACAATTTATTGTACTTTTAGAAATTTACCATGTGGTTGATACTTAGTATATATCCTTTTGATCATTTTTGTCATCAAATTGAATATTAGGTTGACGGGGAGTGGGTGCCTTGCCTTGAACCCCACCCAACCCCAAGGATGGGACGGGGAAGATTTGAGAATTCCTCATCCTTGTTGAGGAGTGGGTGTCTTGCCCTGAACTCACCCGATACTGAGGACATGGCAAGGAAATTCGAGGAATCCCTATCCCGCTAACGGGGAGTGGGTGCCTTACCTTGAACCCTCCTAACATTGGGGACGGGACGAAGATGGGTAGAGTGTCTTGGCTACGCAACGAGGACAGTGATGAGGTGCCCTGCATAGAACCCACCCCATTGCCATTCTTATATAATTGTTAATTCTTAGTGAAATTAATAAAAATGTTAGCTTTTGTAATTATTTTTATTTATTTAAAGTCAATCAAAATTTTATTTAAAAATAATAAAAATTATTAAAATTACCACAAATGATTAATAAAAGTAAATTTATTAAAAAATGTTCATATTAAATTAACAACAATTATTTTCTGTAAATCAATATTAAATGAAAATACAATTATTAAAATTTTAAATATTAACAATAACTTTGAATACTTTTAGTTAATTAATAACATATTTTGATTATTAATTTATCAATTAATTAATAGTAAATAAAATTATTCAATCTTTCAAAATTTCTTGTGCATTGCATGCGTCCCTACTAGTGATATATATATAAAGCAAGGTTGTCCTTGCCACATGGCCTCTCCTTTGTCCAAACCCCTCTTCATGCATTCTTAATTCTCTCTCCCTTCCCATTCCTACCACTCCCATTAATCCAAGTCAATAGATTCTCGATATCACATGGCCTCTCCTTTCTCTAAACCCCCTTTTTGCATTCTCCTTAGTTCTTTCTCCCTTTCCATTCCTATCACTCCCATTAAGCCCTATCTATAGATTCTCCCTCTCTATTAATCTCTCTCCCCAATTAGTAATGTATCATATTACTCCACTCCACAATTAATTCTAAAATCTCTCACCTAAAATATCTATATCTACTCTCTTTTCCTAAAATTTCTCTCACCTAAGACATCTCCTCTAAACATCAACCTTTGACTTAATGTAGCTAAACTAAACCTGCAAGCTCTTAAAACAAAAGAAACAAATTTCTCCCAATAACATTCAAACCAGTACCCTTACAACAGTCATCCACATCGGCACTCTCCCTTATTTATCTTATCTCTTTTCTTTAATTTTTGATTTTTTATGTTTTTTTTCTAATTTATTTATTTTTTTAAAATTGTTTGAAATGAGGGGCGTTCCTCCATCTTCACTACCCCTTCAATTCTCGTCCAAAACTGAAACATTTTCCAAAAATGCTAAGTCTATTAGTTCAATACCATCTTTCACCCTCATTTCTTTACTATTTTCTCCCATAAAGAGCATGAACTAAGGTTTTTGTGTTCAAGCTATCGGTTTATACCATGTTCAAGCTATTAGTTAAATTCTATTTTTCTCAAGCTATAGAAAATAAAACTAGTATAAACTCATTGGTTTAAGCTTACTCTTATTTGAATTTGTTTATGAGATATCTAAATTTCATTAATTTAACCAATCTTGCATAATCCATTGCAGCTTTTATCATGTTCATGATCCCATTGCATCTTCTTCTTCTCACGTTCATTTTCATTGTTACTTTGGCATAGGTTTTGGATGAAACTGGAATGAAGTCCTTTGTAAGATTATTGTTTCTTACTCTGTTCTTATCGTTCTTTCAAAGTTGAGAACCTTTTCTTTTTTGGCAGTGTCTGAATGAAAGATTAATAATTTCGTTGCTATCGATTTTATTTAAACGAAGTAATGGAGATGTTTGCACTACGTACCAAAGCATTCTCCGTTACTCGGGTCAAAAGATGACCTCCGATTAATATAAGCATTGATTGGGCCACCAAAGAGGAAGTGAAGAGAAGCAGCCAAGGTAGATACAACAAGGGCCTTAATGGGTTTGAGAGAGTATGACAGAAGTTCTGGAGGGTGATGTCAATGAAGAAATGTGAGGTCCAACAATGAGGAATAAGCTTGGGCTTCTACTATCTCAGGAAACATGATCTATGGTACTGGTGCTATTAGTTTCCGGGAGGCCAACATTCACAGCTCTGTGACTCTCTCTGTTTGCAGTCTGTAGAGGTGAAAAACAAAGTCCAAGGGGTTTCTCTTAATTTGGCTTACAATATAAGCAGCAAGGTCGTCAGGAGGTATATGAAAATTATCGTCAGGAGGTATATGAAAATTATAATTATGACCCTCTTGACATATAAGAAATTGCATGCATGTCATTAATCTTTCACGTTGTAGATTTTCTTCCATAATTTTCTTTGAGTTTGAAACTACAAATATTTATCTGTTTTCATTCTTTTGATAGCACAAAGGACATATAATTTCCAATACAGCACCAAATTCGGCTTCTGATGGTGTACGATCTAGTAGTTCCTTGTTGGAGGACAATTCGGATGCCAGATTAGATAGGTCATTTGGTCAAACTATAAGGAGAGGGGGAAAAGATCAGAGTACCCGAGCTACTTTACTTGGTGTCGGTACTCCGATGTTTAAGTTAGCGAACTAGAGTTTTCTAAGAGATAGCTAGAGAACTTGAATGCTAAATCGTGCATACATTTTCTGTGAATGGGGATGCATTTATATAGGTAGTTACTGTGAGGCTCACAAAGCACGTCTAAGATCTCCAACATGTCTGGTTCAGAGGTGGTTTTACACTCAGAAATGGACTCGCATAAGTGGGTAGTGTCTATCTAGTCCCATCCGAAGTGGGCAGAGTGATAATCAGCTCTTTTGACATGGCATCGTGATCCCGGGGAAGTCGGAGATGATAACCTACTGAACAAGGAGGTCACCCAACACGTCAGGCAGGTTGCTAGTTGAACTTGGGTCAGGTCGCCTCTTACGCCAACCTGAAGTCTTACTGGGCCGTTTGCAGTTCGGTCTTCCGAGGTCATCAGAGCGGGTGCAAGATGTCTGAGGCGCTCCCAAAATCTGCTTATGTGGTGCTGAGATGTTGAAACTGCTTTGCGGTACCACGTATCATCACATCACTAGAGGACCAAATTGCCCTTCGTCAACTTCTAAGGAATGAATACCTTATTATGCAATTTTTTGTCTATCAATTCCACCATTATAATGCAAAATCATACCATTCTAAAGTTGATAGCTATTCATATCCATATCTCTCAACCTTACACTATTATCTAAAACTTTCTCTAGAACACAAAGCATTTAAGATCCTTGAATGGATGCTTGATGTAACTTGGTGATTTTTTATTATCATTGTAACTTGGTGATTTTTTATTATCTATTGTTGGGTTTATTTGTGAACTAAAACTGGTACTGTTTTGATTTTTCTAGGTCTATTCCTACAAATTCAGATTTTCTCTTGACAAAGCACGCCTCACATTAACCTCACAACACGTTTTAGTTATGCATTGGGAACATCTCCCCATGAATAAAAATTTACAAGTGGATGATATCTTTCAGATGCACAATTGAAACATGCTGTGAGGTTGGTGTAATATGTACTCTATGAGGAACAATGAATTCATTTTTCAACCAAGCCTGTGCGATTCACAAGGCCCTACTAGTATTATATATAAAAAAGGAGGGGTTTCAGATTAGTAATTCAGTCAATTTGGACCCAAGGTGGGTCAACAATTCAACTATATGGACATATGGCATCATAGATCATAGACTAAAATATAAAAAACATGTAAACATGCAAAAAACACAAAAATTACAGAAAAATTAGCCATGCCTTTGGGGCTGTAATTGGGTTAAAGTTGGATTGGATCTAGGGGTGCAACTTGGGTGAATTTGATTGGGTTAGGCTTTTGTCAAACTTGTGGGATTGATCAGAAGGGCCAAGCTCAAAGCAATGTAAAATGCTAACTTGGAACAACCTAACTGGCTCTAGCCACATTCAAAGTCGATTCCAAATCCAATATATCAATTTTATATCAGTTTTGGATTTGAAGTTTCAATAATAAATTTATATAAATATAAAACATTAAATTTACTAATTATAACCTTTATGCAATTATATGATATCATACATATATACATGCATTATAAACCTACATAAAGCAAATGACATTATATATTCATCATACTAAACATAAATGGTTTTATTATTAATTAATGATAAAAATGGCTAAAAACACAAAAAAAAAAATACAAAAGGGTATTTAATGTCTGACCTGTTGCCATTTGACTGGGTCAAGAGGTTCAGTCAATGTTTCAAATGGATCAATAGGCCATTAACTACTAGTCAAGTTCAAAAAAAAAATGCTATCTAAGCCTAATTAATTTTAAGAAGAAAGGTACTTTTCTTATATTTTCTGTCTTCCCCTCTGAAACAGCATATATAGGACTCGTTTAATTTGTCAATTTCATGTAACTTATGCTCTATTTTTCTTCATTTGGGGGTTGAAAACGTTGATCCTACCCAAGGCCCTACTTTCACCCATGTTTTGCAAATCGGATTGGACCGACAACTGAACGCCCTCACCTTACTGCAATCTTTAGATTACTAAATTCTTCGATCTTAGAGCAATTGGACTAATATTCCATTTGGAAAGAGTGTAAATACAACGTTTAAAAATATTGTATGTAAGCTTTTGCACAAGGTTTAGAAATACTATATATATAAAGAAGGTTTTATACCATATATATTTGTATTTTTACTCATTAAGTTAAGTTATACCATAAAATGTACCCTCATTCATGCAGTTAATGACCTGTATCCATATTTTTTTTAAGTTATATTTATTTATTTTAAATCAATTCAGAGGAATTGGTTTAAGGCCCGACTACCTTTTGAATCAATGTCTAACCTAATACAATCTCTGGAGAAGCATATCAAGAAGCCATCAACACTATACATCGATACTTTGAACCTTAGACCCACTTTTTCTGTGTTGTTCTTTTAAGCCAAATGCCCAGTCATTCATTAGCTGGGCAGCTCGGTAGGTGCATCATTTAACAGAGCATTAGCAAGAAAAGATGGCACGATTGACCAAAAATATTAGTGTTAATGAGAGAATATTCTCATTAAAACCCACTTGCGAGAATATTAGTGTTAAGCTCGACAAGGAGGATTAATTCTTTAAAAATTTTGTCACACCAGTATATGTATCGTATCGGTGGATCGTTGATACATAAAATAAAATAAGGCTGTTTTGGGGCTTTAGCCTGTTTCAGGGGTAGACAGGATTAATACCTATCTCTAACATTTTTTTGAAAAAAAAAAAACTATAAGAAAATAGGTGATACAAGGTTCAAAGTACGATACACCCTATTCCACATTTAACTTTTTCCCATCAGTAATTTCATTCAATTACATGAATAACTATTACAACAACTTCCATTTGTTAGGTTGCATGCATGAGGCTATAATCACTAAAAATCACCCTTGATTATTAATATATTATTTTTGAATGAATTCCTTGGTCATGTCTTGAATGGTTGATTTATTGGTTTTATTGGCTCTTTCATAGAAAAATCACAAGTAGCCTTTAGACTAAATTTTATCATGCGTTCACACATGTTCATATTTGTATACCAATCAACTTCAAAAGTAATCTCAATCATGTGTTTTATTAACTTTTCAAAGGCAAGCAGGGAAAAGTTCTATTAAATCTCTTTGTTTGCGTTAAATTTGACAGCAGCCAGCAGAATTGGAACTGCCAATTCTTCACACCTTGGAATTACGTCTATTTTTAGTAAAATAATAGCAAGGTTCAAAATATCGATACGTGTCAATAATATGAAGTTCATCTTATTTGAACTTTAACAGCTACCCTGATGGGGATGTCATTATCTTTCATCATCCCAAAATTCAAAAACCCCAATCCCTTAGTATTTTGTTGTATCCATAATTTTTTTTTGGTGTATTGTATTGATATTTTAATTTTTACAAAATATGAATAATTGTGAGAAGTTAACTTTGCGCTGGACAAGAAAAAACCGCAAAGCTCAGTAAAATACAGATTTATTGATTTACTAACGTTAGACAGCATATCCCATAAAAATCATAAAATAAACTGGTATCTAGAAATCTAATTGCTTCATTAATAAATAGAATAATAGGAAAATAATAATATGAGAACATGACATACGTCTCCCTGTAAATTTAACATACAAGTACGATATAAATACTATACTCAAGGTTCAAAGTATTGATAGGCTAGCAGTATCGTATTGGTACTTAGAATCACACGAAACACTTTTTTTTACTTTTTTTCTTTCGAATCTTGGTTTTTTGGGAAGCTAAAAATAAGTTTTTTTTATTAAAAAAATATAAATTCTTGAAATACCTGTAAAAAGTATTTCGGAATGTATTATTTTCAAAAGATATGATACGATACGTCCAATACATGAATATGTACATATATTTGTTTCTATTTACACATTTTTCACTTTCAGGAGATCCCAATTTGAGTGAATAATAAGTGTCGGCTATCCAACCTGTGCTTTACCCGAATCATAAATGGATCGAGTATATATCCGACCCGTTCAAGCCCTATGAACACGAACATGGCCTTGGCTCAAACCAGAAGATTTCGGAGGTTGTGGGTCCTACAACAGCTTGGAAGGTGGAGCAGGGCAACATCTAGAAAAGGTTGTTCCAGTTTGTCTCTTTGGGACTTGGGTGACCAGAATTGTCTCATTGGCGTGTGTGTGGCCACCGGTTTTTAACTTTTGGCATGGAACCATGGGCCAAAACCTACAACACACTGAATCTCTAATACGTTCACATCGTTGCATGATTGCTCAAATTATTGTAACTACGAGGCCCACGACCCATGTACCTATGGATTGTTCACTTCATTTTAACAGGGCCCACGCGGATTCTTTTGTCTGTGTTCTACTCTTGCGTGTAGAAGAGTCTATGGTTGGAAATAAAACTTGGAAACTTAGGGATTCCGATCTCTCTATATACTTAAAACTCAATTGTCCATAACAGATTCCTCGTATTGCTTCTCAACTCTTTCATAATTTGTTTTTCTTAAATAATAAATAGATATAGGGTTATTTAAATTCACCCACATATAAGGGGTGTCAATTGGCTGAATTTGGTCCAATCCGATCCGGTTCAATGTGAGTCTATTATAAATGGATCAGGCCCAATCCAATCCAATGAATGTTTTGAATCAATTTAGAACAGTTCAATTCAATGTTTGGACTGTCCAATCTGTTCAAATTCATTTTGATTTAGATTGATTTCAATCCAAATCCAATCCATTGATACATATATTCTTTATCTTATACCAATGGATCAGATATTGGCTTAATCCAACCCAATCCAATATAAATTTGTTATGGATGGACTAGGTCCAATCTAATCTGATAAATATTTTGGACTGGATTAACCCAATCCAATATATCGTATTGGTCCATCCAATTTGTCCAAATTGATTTTAAACGGGATGGAATCCAATCCGAAAACAGTTCATTAACACCCTTACCCACAATCAATTAAATATGGAATTAATTTTTGTTTGAATACGAAAAGCTTTGGAATGTCGATCATTTTTCGTCACGTTATATCAGAAATCCCGTGCACTGCACGGGTCTCAATTAGTTTAATTGTAAAACTGAATGTGACACGGACATCTTTTTAACACCAGTCTGCATAGCACGGGTCTCTTCTAATCTATATGCTTAAAATGGTGTCGTCCACGTCTGACTCTTCATATTGCTTCTCAACTCTCTTATAATTTTGTGATTTTTTTTTTATTTTTAAAAATAAAAATTTTAAATGTTGGGCTTTTAAGCTGATCCACAACCAATTAAGTAAATGAATGTAATATAGGTATCTTTTTAACACTATCCCGTATATCACACGGATCTCTTCTAATACCTTCCATATTTGAGGGTTGATAATTTGATGGGATAGGTTGGAAGTCATATTGGCTTGAGAATTGAGCATATCGAACCCAAATGGTCACCAGGAACTAATAGAAGCTTCAATAATATGAAATTCGTCTGATTTGAACGAGTAAGGCTTAACTGAACGCTTTTAGCTAACTATTTAACGAACAGCATGTGGAATCAATGATAAGGTTATACGGTCCACATCTTTCATATTCAATTTGACCTTGAATATGAAATGCTTTAGCCTTAACCCGTAAACCAACTTAGTTTTAGTTTTTAGGGTTTTTATTTTATGGGTCATGTAAGAGGTGGGCTATCCACTAAAACAAGAACAAAAAAAAAAAAAGTTGAAAAAGTATGTAGGGTCGGATAGATATTGGTGCATATGGGCCAATCAATCATCAAGCTACTTAAAAATGCAAAAAACAAGATCAATGATCAAGCTAAAATAAAATAAAATAAGACAACCAGTTGGAAGATCAGTTAAATGTTGACACCCTATAATGATAAAGAGTTGGACAGTTATCATGTCAAGATATCACTAGATGTCTAAACTTTAAACTAAATGGGTGGGTGGGGGGTGGGGGGGGGGGGGGGGGAGTGGTGCTTTCATTTCACGAAACGTTTGAAGGGATGATCTACCATAGCTTGGTGCTTTCATTTCAGACCATTACGGTTTTATTGGAGGGGCCATATACTCAACTACAATTATGCTCAAGATTCACTCAGGATCAAAAAGAAAAACTAAACAAATCACCAGGGAGATTATTGATGGATCTGTTCTTCCTATTTGATCATTTCTCTTCACTTCTTTTTGTGGCAAACCCAATAAAATGTGGGATGTTGAATGATGAGATGGATGAATTGTTCCACCAAACCAGTTTGCTTTGCTCAGCAACTTGATTTGGCTAACCAGCGGACGCAACTCAGGCTGAATTGGCTCAGGTTGAGCCTAACTCAGCCTCACCCAAATGCGTTAAACTCTCAACCTAACCCTAATAAAATCTGATCTTCCGAGTTTGAGCCTCTCAACCCTGATCCAACCTAAATTTTATATTGGGCTAGCATTTTCCGACCCTAACTTCAACCCTATCCTATTTTAGTCAGGTTAGATTGGGTTCGGCCGAGTTGGCCTAACCCAAATTTGCAACCCCACCACCGATTTTAGATTTCTTTTTTGAATAACTAAAAGTGATCTACTATTCTTTACAGTGGGGTGGGGGGGGGGGGGGGTCTCTTGAGTTAGATGAATATGTTGAGAAAAAGATGTGAAAGCAAAGATATTTTCAGAGAGAAAAAGACTGAATTAAATAAGGTTTCTAGATGGAACGAAAGGAGAGGACTAGCTAAATCTGACCCATGAAAGGAGTGGATAGGGAGTGCAAGTGCTACCTCCAATTAGAGTCTTTTTGGATTGACAGACTTCCACTAATGGTGTGTGTGTCTCCTTTAGTTGGTTTGAAGCCATTATAGAAATGAAGACAGTCAACATGATAGAAAAATATGAAAAGCCCAGACTTGTGGTCGACAGATTGCATAGATGAGTGGAATTTTTGGTTGAAAATGGAGGCTTGGCCGAACCAACCCTTAGAGGTCTACGAGCCCATAAGAGCAGGCTTGAGCCAGGTATCAAGGCCTGGGAGAAGAGGATCGGCTGGTTGGTCTCTTGAAACAAGATTTCATTCTATTCTGAATCATTACATTTGAATTTCAACTTAAGCCATCATGGTTGATTGTATGTTCAGAATCCAAAACTCCAAACCCTTATTATGAGTTACCCTTCTAGTGCCAATTTGGCACCTCGCACTGTAAGAGTTAAGAATGGTGGCATCGGCCCAAGCCCATCTTGGTTGCAATGAAATTGCTATTTGCACAAGAGAAAATTTAGTGTCCTAGGTTATATGACCCATGAAAACGCTCAGGCCCATCAATTACTGACTATTATTATGCGTGTTGAGGATTTGAATCATTTGATCTGGGCCCTTCATTAGGAATGTCCCACCTAAAAGATTGGTTGGACCAAATCATTTGATCTGAGGGACTTGGATTGTCATCCAAGATTGTGGTGGCGCCTTCTGCTTTGCTCGTGCCCCTCCAGGTGCCTGGGTCCGATCCTGTCAATTGGACTGGATTTGGTCCAATACAATGTGAATCCATTACAGATGGATCTAGTCCAATCCAATTTAATGAATATTTTGGACTGGTTCAATTTAATATGTCTTGTTGGTTTATTCAATTCATCCAAATTGATTTTTATTTGAATGGGGTCCAATCCAAAATCGATTCATTAACACCCCTACCTCTGACTCTAGAAGCTATGGTGTTCTTGGAGGGTATCAAGTTCACACTTAATTTGAGAATAGCGATGTAGTTTTTCAAGGGGATCATCTGACCTGCGTTAATGCTCTGTTGGAATAGAGTAATTCTCCTCCGCGGTGATTCCTCCATCTCATCGCCGATTGCAGAGAATTCATGAAAAAAGGTTTCCCCATTGCTCAGTTTCACATGTCGTTCGCTTGGAAAATAAAGTTGCGCACAAGTTTGCCAAGCGTGCAACCTCAGTCGTAAATTGTTTTACTTGGCCCGTTTGTCCATCCTTTCTCGAGTCTGTGATACAATCCGACTTGTGAGCAGTGCCATTACAATTGGCTTAAAAAAAGGCTCTACTCTGATCCAACCCATATCTCAACCATTTTAATTTAAAGTCCTGGGGCTAATTCCATTTCACTAATCATTGATGAACGTCTCGTCAGCAATTTGAATCACATATCTGAGCTTTATATACATGGAAATTCCTTTAACAATGAGGGAAACTAACGTTTTTGTCTTGTTTACTTAATAAATTACTGTTTAATTGTGCACGTGCTTTGCACATCACAATTTTTTATGATGGTGATGACGATCATAATAAATAACATATTTTCAAAAATCTTTTATATTTTCATGTCTATAAAAATTATTCTTATTTGTCACCCTTATTTTTATTTAATATGATTAACATATAATATTAGAGAGGTGTCTAAATGTTTTCTATAATTTTTTTTTTTTGCATTTTTTATATCTATGAGTGTTTTCATCTTTTTTATTTAAAATTTTTATTATTATTTAATTATGATATAAAGTGTATACACATTTGACTTGCCACCAAATAGGAAACTTTCTTTTTTTTCTATTAGTTTTAATTTTACATTTATTTCTACCGTCAATAAAAACAATTATTCTTTGCCATACTTATTTTTTTTAATATGGTTAATTAATATAGGATTGAATGAAAGAATAAGATTTAATACCTTAAATATAATGCTTAATGAGAGTGAATTAAATGAAGAGAAATATAATAGTTCAAACTATATTTTGTGCCCAAAGGGACCCAATTCAAAAGTAGGGGTATTTTAGTTTAGAATATGATTCAATGAATGTTAACCGGACTAAATATCTTAAGTACAAGTATTAATATGAGAGGGATTTGAATGAAGAGAAAAATGGTTGTTAAAATTATATTTTTGTACTTACAATTAAAGAGCAACCAAATAAAAATTTGGAATACTTTGGTAAAACAAATGTTTAACACTCTCATTCACACTTTTAATAATAGTATAAATTTATTTATTTGATTTCTCTAAGAAAGTTCCTAGGGCAAGTGGAAGAATTAGCTTCCTAATATGAATAATTAGAGAATTGCATTTTCATAATGAAACTGGAGCGTTTCCATAGCATTAATATTTTCTGATCAATCATCCAAAGATTTCAAGGGAGCGGGTCTCAGTGATCATAACACATTTTGGATCTTTACTCAGTCGGGTCTCATCAGGGATGGCAATTTTCTCCATCCCTGATGAGACCCGACTTCCCTGACCCGATGGGGTTGGGGATGAGGATTGAGGTCTCCACCCCAATCTGACCCGATTATGTATATATATTATATTATTTATATTATATATATTAAATATATATTATTATATTATTTGTATTATATATATGTCATAATATATTTAACAAATTATTTATAATTTAAAATATTTATTTATTTAAGTAAATTTATTTTTCAAATAAATACTGTTATCAAAAAAATTTCAGGGATTCAGGTCTCTGTGAGGAACCCATCCCCGTTGGAAATCGGGGATGGAGGACAAATTTTATCTCCAACGGAGATCGGAGACGAGGACGATGGTTAATTTCATAATCGGAGTCAGGGACGGGGAATATGATCCCCGCCCCGAACCTACCCCATTGTCGTCCCTAGTCATAATGAAATTGGCTTTTAAACAAGAATGAGATTTGGGTGGTTTTTTGGCTTATTGTTTGGCATCCTTTTATTTCAATCACTTTTAAGTTTAAATTTATGAAAATTGTTGGAATTAATTATTTTTTTGATTTCAAAACTCGTTCTAAGAATTGATTCTTTAAGCTCAGGACTCATTCTTCAAATAGTGATTTTTTTGGAGCAGAATTTTAATCAAAACGTTGCCTACCCTTAGGTTAATTGTTTCTAATGTAGCAGAAAATGTATTACTTTAATAGTTTAAATCTTAATCCTAACCATATGTTACTGGTTCCATACTAATAAAATAACGGAATTTTAAGTTTTGAAGGCTCTCAACGGAGAATAAGCAATAAATTAAAGGCTTTGCATACTAGTAGACCTTTGAAAACGGAATTTTAAGTTTTGAAGGCTCTCAACGGAGAACAAGCAATAAATTAAAGGCTCTCAACGGAAAATGTATTACTCAAAGTCTCATGATTTGAGTTCCCACGTTCGGCTATATGACCTTTGAAAACATACTAGAGAAAAAAAACAACAACTACTAGCAAAGGCTTTGCATAGAATTATAAATATGGGCATTCGTGTATCTCGGATATGAACTGTTTCTTAATTTGATGCTGGGGGGCATTTCTCCAAGCGTCACGATTCCTTTTGTTGTTTTTTCTGTAGTATCAAAAAAAAACAAAACAAAGAAATATAAATATGGATCATATACAAGGTTTGCACTGATCATATTATCGAATAAAAAAAGAAATAAATATGAAACATATACAAGGTTTGCACGCATCATATTTGTACTTGCAGTATTCTTTCCAGAGGGAGCCAAAAGAGAAGATGACATCTATAATTCAAGACGTAGAAAAATCTAGGGAGAATGACTGTTCAGCCCACCCAAATTACAGTTGGGTAGATGCCAGTTTAGAATTAATGCCAATTCACGGATAGGTATGAGTGCACAGAGTGTAGATTTTGAATCTTTTCAATGTTTATAGATTTGCAGGGTCATTCAGAAATCTTTATTAGGCCTGTCCATACTTTTCTGAAAAATCTATCAATTAACATTTCGAAGCTCTTAGGATTTTCAACTAAATTGTTGAAATTATAACCACCATTGACTGGTCTCTACAGTCTCAATAAGTTGTATTGTATTTTTAACTAAATTGTTTGTTTGGGAAAAAGTGAAGCTGCTTGTGGTATGTTTAGTGCCTATTTGGGAGGGTTTTCACATAACGGCTTCTAGCATTAGCATTGCATGAGCTAAAAATCCAGAAATTCGAAACAAAAAAGCTTACATGAATGGAAAAATCCACTTTCCGATAAAGCTATTCCAACATAGCTTCTCCGTTCTATTTTGTAACAGGCTTTACTTCATGAGTTGGGATGGCAGGGGAGTTCAGATCTGTGCCCCATAAGGGGACGCCCCACAACGTCCCACAGCATATCTCCGCCGTGTATTAAAAACATTTCCCGATGATTATATCATCATTTCTGATATTATTATCAAGAGATGTTTCGATAAATAGCGGGGATGTGATATGGGACGTTGTGGGGCGCAGATGTGAACTCGCTATGGAAAACCTAATGCAAGTGAATGCGCTAGTGTTTCAGTGTGCATGCATGTAGGGAAACTCAAAGGCAAGCTATTGTATTAATCCTATTTCAAATTGAAGCCGGATCTATTATAGACTTATAGCTATTGACTTGTAGACCCAATGAATGACCACCATGTGTTCTTTGCGTAGTAGTGGTCCGTAATCGTCTTTCTTCCCCAAACTCTAACCTACCCTACCCAAAGCCATGACCTCATGTCCTCAACTAAAGTTTAACTACTGTAATATATCCTTGCTTCTCTTCTTTCTTTTTACTTGGCCTGTCATTTAATTTAGGCAAAAGTTTATTCTTCTGCAAGCATTGTTCGCATATGGAACTTGAATAAAAGAACTGTTTATGTATTAATCATACCCAGTGAAGTGACCAGCTGTTGCTGTACTTTTCAACGCGAAAAGTTGAAGAACAGTAATGTGGAAAGGATCCAATCCAAAGACTTCAAGTTTTGTTAACAATAATTTTCAATAGAAAGCCTTTCTTGGAGCATTCGATTGATTACTTCTAACTTCAACTTCTACCAAAGTTTCAGAAGTTTTAAAACAATCATATAATAATTTTTTGTTCTTAATGGATTATCTTTTCTACCCCCAAAAAAAAACTCACATAATAATTATTTGTCATAGTCAAAAGAGGGGGAAATTGGATTCAAATAATCAAACCATTTAACTTAGATGGTTGAAATTAAATCTAAGACTTACCCAATGACAAATATGTATATATGAGAGTTTGGAGTATGCTGATCCTTCTATGAAGAATTTAGGCTGTTTTGGTTCAGTCCATATACCAGAAAACCAGTAGATTAGGGTTTAGGGAAGGAAGAGGAGGTAAGAAAGAGATGAAGAGTGAAAATAGGAAGGAAAGAAAAAACATGAAATTTTTTGATTCATGAATTATGGGCTACGTGCACATAAATTAAAAATACAAGTAGTAGAAGTAAATAAATATTGCTGTTAGACAAACAATGGGTTGTGTGTTAAGTAGTAAAGCATACATGGGAGCACCATCACCAGTGCAAACAACAGGTGGCGTTCATTCATTGCGTCTACAGAAAATCTGGCTTCTTTCAAATTGAATCGCCTATGTGGCATTGTCTGGATGGAAGACGGAACAAAACACCACAGTACCGAGTTGGGATATGCTGCGCATGCACTTGTTTGCACTGAGACCATAGTGTAGTACTGAAACATCTGTTACAAACTTGAATGCGAAGTGCAATTGCAAGACGAGTGCAGCAGATCCGGACTCCACAAAATTCGAATTATGCGGTAATCGGCGATTCTGCACAGAGGGGCATAAGCAAACATGATTTTTGCCCACTTTCCCCCAGAAACTCTGATATAACTACACTGCTGAAATCCCACGAAATTGAAGAGGAAAACTGGAGTGGAGACAAAGGGTAATAAAGTTGAAGTTCGAGTTGATCTCCCAGAGGAGACAGGCACGCTTCTTTTTATATAGAAATTAATCTGATAATGTTCAGTGAGTTTGATAATCTTTGCAGCCTCTGTCGTTGCAACTTGCAAGAAGCAATGCTTCTTGGGCAACTCATGATTCAGCAACTTCTGAAGAACTGTCAGTTAAATAGCATAGGAGTTGTTGCAGCAGCAGCTGCAAAATACAGTTGCCTTCTTTTTTTATAATCAAACGCAGTCCACTGCTGCTGTTCCTGGATGACCATGCATGCTTCATCATGCCATAACTGTGTCTCCAAACTCTCCTCCTGATTGGGTTTCCAGTATTCCAACACAAAACCCTACAGTCGTCTAAATAGCTATATTGGATTTATCCCATGTATCTTTCAGTGTTCTGAGAAGGAATCTACTTTTTCCTGCTTTCTCGCCTGTGTTCTACAGAAAGGGCAGATACTGTCTCTTGTTCTCATCACCCAAAACATTCCTGCGTTCCAGATAAAGAGTTGGGCTCTCGGGTACAACTTCATCGTTTACTATTTATTATAATATAATTAAGGAAATCAGAAGGGAAGCGGAAGCTGATGGTTTAAAGCCAGAGAGATCCAACAGTTCAAACAGAGGTCCCATAGGAATTTAATGGAAACTGGAGAGAGCTTTAAATACAGCTAATGCATGTATGAAGACATTGAACGTTCTGGTAGGAAGAGAGAGAGAGAGTTTAAGAGAGAATATATAATTAATGGGGTTTAATAGTAACGGAGTATATAATTCATAAACGAAGGGATAAAAAATAGGCAATCTTAGCTCAAGTAACTGATGAAATTTAAGAGAGGAGAGAGTAGTAACTGAAGATAAGGAAGGGAGTTTTATTTGCTTTATCGTGCGTTGAGGGAGCTGATTTAGCTGGAAACATCCAACAGCACCAAATTCAACTCAATCGTCTTCCACGGTTCTCTCTCTCTCTCTCTCTCTCTCTCTCTCTCTCTCTCGGTGTGTCTCATGGAGTTCGATAAAAACTACAGAGACGATATTGCTTTCGAGCCCATATTTTCATCAGAGAATTGCTCGAAACCCCATTTCGGAGACGGGTTTTCTTTAGAAAATTCCTCATCAAATGGATATTTTGAAGAAAATCACTGTTTTGATCAATTTCATGTTGATGGGTCATCATCAAATATGAAATTTGGGTTTCCAAGTGCGTATTTGTATCAACTAGAAACACTAGCAAATGGATATTCAACAGTTTTGGATGCTTCCGAGTCTAAGCCTTTCATAAACGATTGTGGAATGGGGACACTTGGTTTACTGTATTCTCCTCAGATGACTCCTGTAGTCGATGTGATGGAACAAGATACAAGTCATCCTCCTCTGAATTTCCATGAAATTGAATCGTCTGGCTTCGAGTTTTCAGATGAAATTTCATGCATTACTGCAAACAATGAATTTTATAGGAAAGTTGGCTTGAACAAGAGGGGTGTGTCGATGAGAAAGACAAGCAAGCTTCGTACCAGACACAACTTAGTTAAAGGGCAATGGACCACTGAAGAAGACAGGTACAAATATTTTATTAATTTACTTCCTGTTCTTCCTGTTTAAGTCATCTGGATTTCTGTGTTTGGTGCTCTTTTCAATAGTAGAACTGTAGATGAATTGATCATGAAAATGTGCATATACAGACAATTAGTCGAATTGGTGAAAGAGTATGGAATGAGAAAATGGTCTCAAATTGCTCAGAAGTTGAATGGGAGGATAGGAAAACAATGTCGAGAGAGATGGTACAACCATTTAAGGCCTAATATCAAGGTTCTTCTTCTTCGTTTGTTTTCTATTTGAATTCAGTCATTCCAGATAACAATATTGTATAAGCATGTAAGTAACTATATATACATACATGCATTTATACATCGATATATATCCATGTTAACGAGCATCTTTGTATGTATGTGGAAGTGTTATGACTCGGCCTCCCTATCATGCATACACATTGATCATATCTAAATGCATGAATTTATACTGGTTTTCTTTTTCTTCTTCTTTCGAATTCATTCATTCATACATTATTCATGATAAATTCATGACAAAGCATACATTTATTTGTGGAGGATAATTTTATGGGTAAATTCTATATATTTTGCAGAAAGATACATGGAGTGAGGAAGAAGACAGAATTCTAATTCAAGTCCATGCAGAAATAGGAAACAAATGGGCAGAAATCGCAAAAAGGTTACCAGGAAGAACCGAGAACTCCATAAAAAATCACTGGAATGCAACCAAAAGAAGACAATTCTCAAGGCGAAGATGCCGAAGCTCCAAGTGTTCCAAATCATCAGCAAGTTCCCTCCTACAGAATTACATCATGAGCTTGACTGCAGTATCAACCAAGACGGATCAACTACACATCATGCTCACCAACTCAAACATGCTGCCTGTTCATACCACGCTAAGATCACCAACTCAAGTAGAGAGTACAGATTCTTGCTCAGCTGATCATTTAGTCTCTGATTATGATTTTGGTGATACAACGGATTTCTCTTCGGGCACCAAATTATTTCCTGAGAGATGCAGCATTGAATCTTTACTTGAGGAGATGCCCTATGCATCTATTGTGGATGAGAAAAGTTTGAAGATGGATATGCCTTTAGATATGTCTCCGTTGATGGATGGTGAAGTGATCAAGAGGGAAATGGATTTGGTGGAGATGATCACTCAAGGCAACAGCTAATTAAGCTCTAACAAGTCGCCCCATTTAACTTCACCCCTGCAATACAAGCTATGTATATATTAGTTTGGATGATATTTTTCTCGAACATTTTAGTTGCTGTTTCCACTTAAGAGCAGAAGCAAGAGGGAATGGATGGGTTGGTGATTTTAAAGATGAAGAGCAAAGGGAATACAAGGGAAAAGAAAGGAAGATAAAAATAAAACAATTGGTTTTTTTACATGTGTTCTCAACTTTTTATTACAAATGTTCTTTGCCAAAAAAAAAACTTGAACCAAATGCATGAGATGGTTGAAGGTTGGAGTTTTGGCTTTGGGCGTTTGAATGTACCCAATGTGTCAATGGTGGAATTCCAATTCATACATTTTTGAGAATTTGAGTTTAAATTTCCAATTGATGTTGTTTTTTGCAATTCCCATGTTCATAATGTATCCAATGCATGAGGTGGCTGCGTTTGGTTGCAGTGCAATTTTACTTGCACTAGTACAAATGCATGGAAGTGCAAATGATAAAAAAAATGCAAATTCTGGTATAACTTTGTTTTGGGTTTTATTTTATTCTGCTTCATGTCTTTCTTTACTTCATTTGTACTGCAATAAACAAAATAAGTTAAAATTTGAAACAAAAATGGGTCAGAATTTACATTAAAATCATTTGCACTGCCATAGCTTTGCATCGGTACAAGTTTGTTTGCACTGCAACCAAACACAATTAACAAAATCAACCCAACAATGATAGAAGCCTTCATATGTTCAATGAAAATTTAAAATCAGTAAATATCAAATTAAAGAAAAATGTCAAACAAAATAATTGTGTAGTAGAAAGTTGACTAATCATATGCAAAATTATAAACAATGATTTGATCCATGACAATATATGACTTAGCAAATATAATATTAATGAAAAAATAATAAGAAACTATTTGGTATGTCATGACATACATCGCTTAACATGATAATGGTGACGAATATTTATGTAGAAGGAAGAAATGTTAAAACCAGAAAATATAGAAAAAGAGATATGATGAAAAGTTTATTAATAAAATAGATATATGATAAAGATATTTTCTATGGTTCAACTTAACATAAAGCAAAAGCTTAGGCCTAGGGACACATGATCCACAAACTTTCTAGGGTTATATAACTTGCCTTATATATGAGTCCTAATTAAGTTGAAGATTAACCAACCAAGTCTAAAATGAACATAAATTCACATCAAACAAGTGTATTTCCGAGTAAATATTTGCAAAGTTTTCAAAAGTTATTTTAAGTCTTCTGTAATTGAGAAGTGAGGTATCTAAATAGGTTTTCATTTTTTAGCATGTCCTTTCACACAAAAGCCCAATGGGCTTGAAGCGTGGATAAGCACCGATCCACCCATGTCTTATACTGAAATTTAACTAATTATAATGGGGGCAATGAAGATCGAATATGTACCAGATCACTTGGTCAAACAATCTTCGATACCATATCAAGGAACTGTTTAACATAATAGTTTAAAGTGTTAGGTGATATCCCTAAATAAGTTTTTATTCTCTAACAATCAAAACAATTAATTTCCAATATACAGTAATTCTAGTATATAAACTTTTCCAAATTCTATGCATTTAAATTCAATTCCCAACAACATTTGCTTCGATAAGTATTGATGACTCAGAAAACCTTACTTTAATAGTGAAATTGGTAGAAATATAAAGTAATCATGACTGATTAGGTCACATCCCTACTGAAATATTTTTGCAAAATCAAAACATAGCGAAGCTTCTATCTTTTAAATTAAGCATGTATTAGGAATGGCAACGGGGCAGGGATTCCCCGTCTTCGTCCCCGATTCTGAAATTAACCCCATCGTCATCCTCGATGGGATAAAATCTGTCCTCCATCCCCGATACCCGATGATGATGGATTCTTTGTGGGGATTCAAATCCCCAAAATTTTTTTAGATAATAGTAGTTTTTTGAAAAATAAATTTACTTAAAATAAATAAAAATTTTAAATTATAAGTAATGTTTCAAATATATTTTAATATATATAATATAAATATCATTTAAATATATATAAATATATAATCGGGGTCGGGGCAGGGAGGGGACCTCAATCCCCATCCCCGACCCCAACCTGATCGGAGATTTCTATTAATCCCCGTCTCTATTCCCTCCCTACCAAAACAATCCCTGTCTCCGACCCCATCGGGTTGGAGAAGTCAGGTCTCTATCAGGAATGGAGAAAATTGCCATTCCTAGCATGTATCCCTCTTAATCAATAAGGGATGTGCCCAAACCACTCCCCCAAGTATAGCTGAAACATTTTAGAGTGAAAAAGATTTCAGTCGCATTCATCATGAAATAAATGGAGCCATCATGTCAATTCCATAGTATGTGTCGAAAGAAATAATATGAAACTATTAATTGTTTAAGAAACTATTAATATGAAACTACGGGCAGGGAGCCTGTAGTTTTGCTTGAGATACTTTTAATATGCTGCTTTGAAGAAATTACTAAAAACAAGTTTCACATATTTTGGCTGAACCACCGTACATTTGGGCTTTATAGATTTTTTATCGAATATTGCATATACGCAAAAGCTGCCACCTGAAAGCCTTTAGGACTGAAGTGAATTTATACATTGGTGCCCCACATTTACATCTCACTCAGTGTGTATTAGGAACATCTCAGTGTGCCCCACATTTACATGTTCTTAATATATGGTTGGCATGTTTCTATGGGGTGCGTTATGCAAATTCTTCAACTGAAGTTCAGTGGCTTCTGGTTTTTCGAGGTGGATCCTACACGGGTAGCCTTTAAGCTATGTTTGGAAAAGAACCTGAATCAGCTGTCAGCCAGTCATTTTTTGGGTTGCCCGCCTCAACCTCTTTAGATAACTTATCTAGAGTGCCTCAAAACAGTTAAATAAGCTTAGTTGAATGTTCAACTCGGCTATCCTAAAAGGGCATTCAATAAAATCTGCCTGTTAAAGTAGTTTTGATGTCAAAGTGCCTAGTTAGACACTTTTAGTTTGAGGCCTGGTCCTGTTTTTCTAAATTTTTGAAGTATTTCTCAGTATTCCAGTTGATTGATTTTATCATCTTTTTGGTTCAACTAGTAAATGTCCACATGCATTGCATGTGGCAATTTCCAAAGATAATGATACTAAAATTTAAATGCTCTTATTAGAGCTTGTGTTTCAAAGATAAGTGATTGAATCCCCTTTAAGAGCTTTGTCCAAATTATATGGGATCAGCTATATGAATCCCCTTTCATCATCCAATTATATGGTTATCATGCGTCACCTAAGTCTTTCTTGATTTATCCTTGGCTTTTTTAGCCCTTCAAGATTAAATTGAACACCTTTTTCAAGAGATTTATATGTGGTTTTACATGCAAATGACCAAATCATCTCAATATACTTTCTCTCAAATTTCTCCTTTTGAGCTACTCTAGGTTCCTTCATATGCCAGGTACCAATCAAGTGACATTCATTAAAATTTCTTAGTGGGGTACGATTAGTTAAAATTCTTTTGGTATCATACCTTCTAGCATCATAGATATAAAGAATATATATAATATTAAAGACATGCTCAAATTTTTTATAAGTTTTATAATTTTTTATATTTTGTATTTTCATTATTTATTTTATGATGTTACAAGTTAACTTATTCAATTGGGAGGGAAATGCAATTGCAATTAACATGGTTTTATCTTATGGTCAAATCAACTTGTCAAATGGGTAAATCCATCACCTAACAATGATTTCTAGTTCATTTACAACCAAATCACTTACTTGCAAAGGACCATTTACTTGGTTTTCATCATGGTGGCCTAATTTAACCATTTAACTTAGTTAGTGGAATCACAAATTAGACATCAATTTTTCTAATTCTTATATTCAAGTTCTATTAGTAATAAAACAATTCTTATTTATCACATGTAGTTTTTAATATGTCAAATATATAATATTAGACATTTGCCTTATTTTTTATTTTTTCATATTTTTTGTATTTCTTTATTTTTATTTTTTAATCATGAAGCCATGGTTTAACCAATTTGACTCAAATGGTTGAACCATTAATCTGCCATCTAGATAGAATATGGTTTTAACTTTGTTTGATTTTAAATTTTATATTCTATTTTCATCATTGATAAATACTTCATATTTTTCATATTTATTTGTTGGGTTGCTATTGTATGGCCCAGGTTTTTGCATACTCCATTTGGGTACTTCTATTGTATAAGCTTCCTTTTCTTTCTTTTTTTTTTATAAAGTTTTAGTTTACAAAAAAACATATCATACTTATGTTTAATATGAAAATATATAAAAATAGTGATGTATCCAAAATTTTCTACAAATTTTCTTTGCTTTTTGTTCTTTTATATATTTATCTATTTTTAATTTTTATTATTTAATTATGGCATTTTGGATTGATCCATTTGGCCCACATGGTTGAACTACTTACCCACCACCTAGATGAAAAAATGGTTTCATTTCGATGTTGTTTTTAAAAATATAGGTTTTTATGTTATGGAAATCATTATTTATAGACTTAATTAATAGAATTTAAAAATAAAAAACAAAAAAACCTTAAATATAGTATTCAGTGATAGAGAATAGTTTTTTTTTTTTGTAAACAATAGAGAATAGGAGTTAATACCTTAAATATGAGATTTAATGTGAGGGAATTGAATAAAATGAATAGTACTATTGAAATTACATTTTTGCCCACAAAATGAAAATTGTCCAAATTCCAAATGAAGGGTATTTTAGCCAAAAAAAAAGAAATCAATAGGATTTAATACCTTAGATATAGGATTTAATGAGAGGGAATTAAATGAACTGAATAGTGGTATTGAAATTATATTTTTTTACCCCTCAAAATAAAGAATGTCTAAATTCAAAATGAGGGGTATTTTAGTCAAGTAAAATCCCAGAAATCTCAAGCTTTATTCGTGCTTTTTATATTAGTATAGATATAGATATCCGGGTCAAATTTTAAATGAATTTATTGTAAATATATTTTCTTTTCTTTTCATCAGAATCTATATTGAATATGGATCCCTATGTTGTAAGCGAAAGGGAAAAAGAAACTAGATTATACATTGTTTAATGTGCTGGGCTTTATCTTTAGTTTCTTCTTGTTTGCCAATTTTTCATTTGCACTGGTACAAATGTATAAGAGGTGTAAATCAGTAAATTGCAAAATTTGATTAAATTTTAGTTCAGATTTTATTTTGTTTTTCCATAACCGCAAACAAACGATAAAAAGTAGAACTTCAACAGAATTAAAGCAAACTTTGGATTCAATTCATTTATTTTATACTACTTTTACACCAGAGTAAATGAAATTGCACTGCAGGTCCGCAAGCAAATGGCAAATAAAGCCTTATGGTCTGGGTGCGGCTAAAAGGGCAATAGACTTTGGCTGGGCCCAGACTTAATTAACAAGTTCCATGGCCTACGTTTAGCTTGAACTGACCTAAAAGCCCGGCCCATAGACCCTCTGGATCGGCCACCGCGGATTTCTTCATGTGAATTGTGGAGGACTGGATGATCATCAAAATTGTTATGGTCCACAAATCAAACGGCTCTAATCGACAATGGTCATAAAACGGGGTAAGCCGTGAGGGAATGATTAATTCATTTAATCGTTATTTGGCTGTGAAAGTTGTAAGAGGAACCGCGCGAGAGAGAGAGAGTTGCAGAGAAGTTCGTAGCCATGGCTTCGTCCATGTTTCAATCCTTCTTAAATCCATCGAAGAACTGGTTCGCTGCTCAGCATATGAAAGCCCTCTCCAAACGCCTCAGGAAATACGGTTAGGGTTTCTTCTTCTTCCGGTTAATGTTCCTTATTATGTCTTCTGGATTTGATTGAGTTGATTTCTTTATGCAGGGCTTCGGTATGATGACCTCTACGATCCGATGTACGATTTGGACATAAAGGAAGCACTGGCTCGCCTTCCTCGTGAGATCGTTGACGCAAGGATTCAGCGTCTCAAGCGCGCCATGGATCTTTCCATGAAACACGAGTACCTTCCCGAAGATTTACAGGTTCTTTTTTTTTTTTTCCTTTTGTGCCAATTTTCTCTTTCCTCACTTTGTTCTTGATATTCTATTGTTTGTATTTTGATTTCCTTTTCTGTAATCTTTCATTTAGACCGTTCTGGAGAATCCCTTTTGTTCATTGTTCCACTGGACTTTTTACTGGCATCGTTGCAAGTTGAGAATCAGAAAATTGGGGGAAGGGTGGGGCATGGATGCAGTATACTCATTATTGTAACCGTAAATTCTAGGTGTCTACTTGTAGACGTGATATGAACGAATTGGAAATTTATATGCTTTCACAGGTTAATAGCTGTAGAGCAGTTATTATCTATCGTTTTATAAATGTCACTAGCATTGAGTTTTTTCTTCCTGTCATGCTTATATCAAGCCTATGCTTTGCATCTCGCTTGCTACTTAGGACAATTGATTCCCAATAAGAAGAAGAGAATTTCCTCTTCAAAGCTTTGTAATGTAGGAACAAGGCATCCGTATGTTGCAGTGGATCATACAAATATATATATATATATATATATATATATATATATATATATATATATATATATCACAATACTAAATATAACTATATAATACATCCACTAAAATGAGAAAATATGTATCTGATTGTTAATGCATTTCATACACCCGATGCTCTGAACATGCTAATCAAAGGCATCCCTTCATGTATGTACAGGTAACTTCATATAACACTAAATATAGGTAAAATCTGGAACTGATTTATTTGAAATGCAATTCTATATTCAGATGTGGTTTTGTCTTAGTGATTCCTGTGATGAAATCAACTTAATTGGCTTAAGGTGTAATGATGCAGGTTAGTTAATATTAGATTTTGAGCATTCTAGGAGGTTCCAATTGCAATAAAGTCACAGAGTGAATCTCTAGCAGCATGTTTGTCTATTTTTTATTGCTCATTTTATTTCCTGCTGTACTAAAAGAAACCAAAAAAAAAAATTGAGCAAATATTCTTAATTAGATACAATTACTTAGTATGTGTTATTAATTGCTAGTATGTGTTCTCTTATGTAATAAGATTTTCTACATTATTGCAGGCAATGCAGACACCATTTAGGAGCTATCTTCAGGACATGTTAACTCTAGTAAGTGGTCCTAACTAAATGCATTAACTTTTTTTTTTTTGAGCTAAAAGGTAACAAATTTCATTAAAAGAGGAAGTGTATATGAGAGAATGTACAATGGAAGCACTAAAACACACTTAAACACTACATAGGCTTAACTCTATCCTCTATCGCTATATAAGAAATCCCTATGAGATCCTGCTTTGGCCAGGCTGTCTGCTACAGAACTTAACTGTCAGCTAAATGCGTTAACTTTTGAATGGTTGCATTTTACCTTTGAGGTGTATGCGTTATTAATTGTTATATTTGTTATGTGATTTATCATATTTGGTTGTGGAGGTATATTTGTAATGTTATGCCATGTTCCTTTCCTTGATAAAAATAATATAACTTGTTATGTTATTTGTGGAAGTTTCTAGTCAATCATTTACCAACTTATGATTGATGGAGATCAAGGTGGGTAAGGTTCATCTTTTTTGCATTTGAGTGTGAGACCATGTTATTTTTCTCATTTATTTTATTTTTGTTTATTCATTGGATGAGAACATGTTATGTTTATTCTTTAGAGGAAAATATGTTTCCTTCGTTCACAGAGATGTAATGGGAGTAGATAAAGTGGTAAACTCTACTTTGTTTCAGGTTTCCTTTTACTTGAGGATATCTGTGCATGTTCTAAATTCAATAGGGATTTCTTTCCCCTATAGTATTCATTACATATGTTCTTTCTTACTTTTCAAAAGAAGGAAAACTCTTAGTAGGTTTCAGTCATGGCATGGAATCATTTTCTTGGGGGGTAACTTCTTCAAATAGGGGTGATCACCACTACCTTCAAGTGCTTGTTCTAATTATTTTCTTTTATTTAACCAATATATTTTTCACAATTTTGTTGGGCCCAGTGATTTAAAAGGCATGCCTCAGGTGCGCCTAGGCACACAGGCGAGGCGCATTTTAGGGTAGGCGATGCAGAACTTTCAAAAGGGGTGCACCTAGGCGTGTGCTTGATGTGCCTTTCACCTTGGCCTAACGACTAGGCTGGGGGCGAACCGGAGCTCCGAGAACCCCCAGGTGAGGTGCATTTTAGGGTAGGTGACGCAGCACTTTCAAAAGGGGTGCACCTAGGCGTGTGCTTGATGTACCTTGCACCTTGGCCTAATGGCTAGGCTGGGGGCGAACTGGAGCTCTGAGAACCCCCTATTTGCCAATGTTATTCATTCATTCATCTTAGTAAAATATCTTCTTAAAAGGCAATTAAAATTATAAAATCATTATTTTTTGTGTGAGAATTAAGAATTTAAGCCCCTAATATGGACTTGTAGAATCAAGAATGTAATATGTTTTACATCACATTAGCTACTTGAAGTATTGCAATTGAGGAAAAAAAGTGATTGTGGGCTTTACATGCTTGGAAATGTTTTATACATTTGATTTTATTTTTAAATTTTCATTTGAATATGCTTTACATGTTAAGTTTATGTATTTTAATTTTAGATAATAGGTTTTTTTAAACCATTGATTTTAACATTTAAGTTTATATTTCTTATTAATATTATGTTTAATGTTTTTTATTTTTTGCATTTTTTTGAATATTTCTGACATTTTTTATTTTTAGCAATTTTTTTTGTATTTTTGCACCTTGCTTCAAAAAGATTGTGATGAGTTCGGTAAACTATTACTAACAAGATTAGCTAACCATTGAAGAACTGCTTGCCTCTTAGTGTCTCAAAGGACCACCTCTTTATTCTATGAAGGTTTTGGGATCTATTAATAATTCCAGCATTCTACTGATCTTTCGCTGATAAAAAAAAAAAAAAAAAACATTCTACTGATCTTTTTGTGTTGAAATCTTTTTTTTTCTGTTTTTTTTATGGAAAATGTAATGTATAAGAGTATATTTAAAAGTACTTATAAAAAAGATAATATTTGAGAAGTGTGAAAACCCTTGTACACAAAGGGCTGTACAATGGGTCTGTATAAAGTGTATACTCTGTATACATAGGTTATATGAATAAAATATCCCAACCCAAAAAAACAAAAAAAGAACTGCTATACCGTAGCACTTTAAATAGCCTGTGGTAACCAGCCATGAACAAAAAGTGCTTTCGACTCTGCTATGCTTTATCTTTTTATGAAAGTTCATATGGCACCAGAAAAGATCCTATTTATTCCCATATGACTGCCGTTCATATGTGGATTTTCATATGGCAAGAGAAAGCTATTTTCTTTGGCAGTAGTCATAACTACTTTATCTTTTCAATAAAAAGCCACCAATTTGTCATTGCATCAACTAAGGAAGCCAAAATTCATACTTGACTGCATTGGTAGCACTGCTCACTCTAAAAGGGTTATGCAGGTTAGCTTCTTTCTAGCTGTTCACTGTCCACTTCTTGAGATTGTCTCTTCCCTTTTCTGCTTGATAGTGGGTATGGTTTGTAGTTTGTTTCGCCAGTGATTGGAACTACAATTCCAAGGGTGCTTGATTCAAAAAAGAGGGTATGAGTTCCTCATGATCACGTCCATGATTAGTGACTGACATCTTTCTTCTTTTTCCTAGTTTCTATTCAATTTATCCAATTGTAAAGTCCTTGTTTGTTTCTCTGAATTCATATTAATTTGTGAGCATCTCAGGTCTGGAAGGATATGATTGCCCACACAAACAGTGAAGGAGAATTTTCTTCTCCTGCAGTGTTTAAACAAGTGCACGATAAATAACTTCACTCCAAATTTCACCTTGAAAAAATAAAAAATTCATACTTTTGTCACTTTTATTTGTTCACTTTCTTTCCTAGTTTTTAGCTCTACATGTGAATTACATGGTATTCCTGTTTGGTTTGTCTGGAGGTTGAATGTGCACCTTCTAATTAGATGCTCTCAATTACCTGCACTGAATATTTGAGAATGGATTGTGTTCACTTTAATCCTTTTTCCATGCAAATACAGAGATCATCCTTTCAAACAGGTTGATCTCTGTAGGGTAAACCTAAACTATCAGCACAAAATCTGTAAAACAGCTATTGTGATCAATGTTGGGTTATATTTTTATGCAGGTAAAGAAGGAAAGAGCAGAGAGGGAGGCATTGGGAGCATTACCTCTTTATCAACGCACCATTCCCTGATTATATTGTTGCACCGGTCCTGGATCTTGTTCATCATGTTTTCTGATAGATTCTTTAGTGGTGGACCGTGATAACTGAGACGTTTGGTATCTATTCGTCTCAGAAAATGGTATCGTATTTTGTTGACGAATTTCTTTTGGCATCGTTGGGTATGGTTCGATCATCATTTTTGCCATATCTAAGCAAGTGGTTTACTTGCTAACAAGTAATAATCCCTGTCCAAAACTGGATGAATTTCTGTTATTGAACTAACTTGAGTAGTCGTGTTTATTGCACATTGCACTGATTTGGAAAATGAAGGGTAGTTGTGTGGACTTGTTCATTTGGCCAGCCGTTTTATGCTTGATCACTGTATTTGCCATCCCCATTTGGCATGACTGCATGAGAGAGTTTTAACTTTCGGATTCAATAATTTGAGCTAAATTATGGTTATAATAAGAGATTTGGCGTGATATCATCCTTATTTCTCTCTATGAGGATGATATATTTGGAGAAATAAAAACGATATTTCTGAAGAGTTGGGACTATACCATTAAGCATTTATTGGTGTTTAGGAAATAAGAGTTTATTTTTTAAGCCCAAATTTTCAGTTTTTCTTAAGTGTTTACATAATAAACACCTTTTCCATTTTTTCTTCCAAAGCTGTCCTCATTTAATTTTTATAATTTCAATAATGCCCTTTAAATGTAAAAACAAATGGTTTTGGCCATCGACTTTCATTCATGTTCATTGTGAGTGGTTTGGTCTTCTTCATCTTCCCTTTGGACAAACTGCGGGTATCGTTCCAGTGGCAGAGATCTATTACCAACAGTGATCTACTAGCGGCAAAAATTGTTCCAGGTTGGAAGATCTGGGTTTCATATCTAAGTTACTGTTGATCATCTCTTACCTTGAGATGAAAAACAGAGTAGTGGCAAGAACCTCTCTCCTTTAGGTCTTTCTCTATTCCCTCACATTGCTCACCCTTTCCTCTCCCACCTCTTCCCTTCCACTTTCCTCTCCATCAATTGGTTCCCCGTTCATCTTCCCTATCTATAAGAGCGGAAGAATTGCATGAGGTTGCTGTTCTCACATGAAGACAAGCATCCCAAGATCGAGGGACTGGAATCTCCCGTCACAGAAAACGAGTTCAGGTCCATATATGCAATACAGGTGAAATGGTCAAAGACAAGCATCCCAACTCTGATGTCCCGTTCTTTTTTTTTTTTTTTTTTCCCTTACTGTGGTCTCTAGCAAGAATTTTGTTCGACATTTTTAAGAAATTGATCGTTACCTGGTTTTAATAATTAATGCTTTTCTAATTGGAATATTACAGTGAGGCGTCGCTGTTTAATCATTTACTTTTGTTCTCCATATTGAGACTCAAGTTTGCTTTGAATGAAATGGTCAAAGGGTCTTAAACCAGATAGTAATCCACTTCTTGCAGCTGTTCTATTAATCCACTCAAATTTGATTGTTTTTCCTGGAAGTTAAATGTCCTATTTCAGAGGGCAGGGCAGAGAGAGAGAGAGAGAGAGCCCACCAATCACCCACATAAGTTTGAAAAACTGAAGGTATATTTTGAAAATTTGAAAGAAAATAGAGGACAAAAGAGTCAAAAATGCTTATTGGAGAAAAAGGCCATCAAACAGCAAATATGAAATAAGTATTTATTCTTTAAAATAAGCATTTAAAATGAGTGCCAAATACAAATAAGTGTTTCTTCAAATAAGCAATTGTTTCTGAGCACTTATTTTTAACATAAACATTCCTAAGCATGGCCATAATTTGGAAGAAGTTTTGTTGAAGAGTTTGGATTTCCTACCCACCACAACTCTACCCACACCTACACATCACAGCTACACATGGGGAACATCTTCTCCTCTTACATGTGGATGTTCTCAATGCATGGAGGTAGTGTTTTGTGGATAGGCGTGAGTAGAATTCTAGTGGGCAGGAGATCCAGAGTCAAAATACAAGAGGTCTGTCCCCATGAGGCATCTGGATCTGCTACCTACAAACAACACTAGACGTTACGTAAGACATACCACAATTTTCTGTAATCAGTTCCTAACATATGAAGATTTTCAAAGAAGTCCATATTCTACTGAGAAGAGATAGCAGATCCGGACTTGTTTTGTATGTACCTGCAAAGAAAAGCAGCCTAAGTCAGAATTGTAGAGTTGTTCACCTCTTCCTTCAATCTCTATTTTATTGGGTTCTACTTCTACATTGCAAATGGCGGCTTCCGTTTTTCTTTTATTCTTTTTTTCTTTGGATATATACAGGAAGTATCTCAAGAAAAAAACCCAGGAAAAATGTAGTTTAGTTCTTAAGAAGAAGAGGTGGACGACATATTCGCAAAACTTTTTCATTCGCGATACAGTCAACAGCTCGGTCTCCATCCCTGTGAATATGATTGTAGAGGGATTACTTTGGCTGCTGGGCTTGGGCCTTTCAACCGAATCCATTCAAATTTTGGTAAAAGCTCAATCTGACCCGCCCAAGTCATGAGAATGGATTAGCTCAATTTGAAAATTGCAATTCTGATAGTTTTAAAGCATTTGACAAAACAGCGAAAGAAATAGAAAAATGATAGCAAAGAAAACGTGCGATTTGGACTTAGGACCCGACTAATATAATATCTCCTTCAAGGCTTCCAGGCTTCCACAGTTCCACCCGGTTTATTTCAGTTTGGATTCTTCATGAGTTTAATTTAATCAATGATCCTAAAAAATAATATTTAATCATGATAATGCACTTCACGCTCTATTATTTCCTTAAAAGACAAATTCCGGCATAATCGGGTATGGATCAAATATAAATTTTCCAAACCCGACCCCATCAAATGATCAGAACTATTCGGATACGTGCGAACACGGACAAACTACCATGAATAACACAAAACTCTAAACTTTATAAAAATGAAAAAAACGGTGGATTTGACCTTGAATCCGATTCTTAATAGGTCTTGAAATACGTGGATCTGAATTATCCAACTATCTTCAGGTCCAAAATTTATGATCAAATCATATATAACCAGAGCCGCGTAGATTGTACACCCAAGCAATCGGATACCCGTTTACATCGGTTACAGGCCAACCTGACGACAGGAATCCGCAATAGACGGTGAAGGAACGGCTCCAAAATTGTAAAACCACGTCGGATGCGCTCTCTTCATTGTTCAAACCGCTGTTTCAACGGTCTTATCCGTTTCTCCCTTCCCTCGTCTTTAAATTTGCAATTAACTCTTCCCCCCTTCCTTTGCCGTAACTCATTCTCTCTCTCTCTCTCTCAGATGGCTACCACTTTCCTGTCTTTTCAACCTGCCGGAATCCAAGCATGCGCTTCCTCCGGTCGCCGTAAACCCGATTCATGTAGTCGGAAAGCATCCTCTTCCAATTCGTTGACCCCATTCTTCGTCTGCTCCTCTCATCCCGACCATGCTGAAGATAACAGTAGCAACAACGACAGCTCCGACGCCTCTACCAAGGAAACGAACGAATCTGAAACTCATTACAAAGCGGCGAAAGCCAGATCTCGATTCCCACCGGGTTGCTTCACGGAAGAGAAGGCGAGGCAGCTTCGGATGAAGACGATGAAGAATGCAAACTTCCACGACATCATGTACCATTCGGCGATCGCGTCCCGACTCGCTTCGGATCCCCCGAATCGCGCCAATGAGGAAGGATCCCCGGACTCCAACGAGGGTTAAGGATTATTTATTTCCCTGTCCCTCTAAAACTGTGACTATACTTGACGAAGTTCGAAATGAATATCCGTTAGTTTTGTGGCTGTGTATGGTTTGATAGAAAATAATCTGAAATTCCTTAACAATTTTTCCTCTTATTTTCTATGAAACCAAACATAGCCTTAGTTTTTTACCTGTTTTTCTGTTCTTGGCTTCCTTTTTTTTTTTTTTTTCAAAATCAAATGGAGCGATGATGCTGGATTTTGTACAAATTAAACTAAAGGGTTCAATCATTACGATGTATATAATATGATTTTCTAAAACAAAGTTGTATATAATATGATATTGATGCATGGAATTATTATGGGTTTGATGAGAAAACTGCTCTTACTTGAGTCATTAATTAATTAATCAACTGTGGAATCTATGATTTTCCGCACCAACCTCAGCCCGGCCCAAGTTGGTGGGAGGGCCAAGCCAGACCCCTAATAATCGCACTGTTTGGCATCAATATTGTTTTATGAGAAAACAATACCACATCGGTGTCATGTTAGAAAAAGTGGTGCTTCAAAAAACAGCATTTTATTTAGTATCATTTAAAAAAAAATATTGCTCCCGACTACATCTTGAAAATCAAAAAAATATGGTCTGAAAAAGCATTAAATTTAATGTTTTCTTAGAAAACAGCCCATTGCTGCCGGCAGTGCAATGGTGTGGCATTAATGTGTTGCTGCCGGCAGTGCAATGGTGTGGCATTAATGTGTCATAGGGTGTTGGATAATGTAAACCAATGCTGAAAACAGTTATACAGCACTGATACCAAACAAAATCAAGTGTTGTTTTCTCAAAAAACAACTTACATAACAGCATCGATGTCAAACAAAAAAATGAGCCATTTTCTGAGAAAACAACCCTCATGCATACAGTACTGTTTTCTCAAAAAACATTTCTGAAGCAATGGCATCGATGCCAAACACCTACAATAGGTGCTCAGCACAATCCCTAGTGGATCTATCATTTTGAAAATCAACACGAGGACAAATTTCTTGCCACCAAAATCATTTTCCAACGCCATTGTTTTAAAACTTGCATTGGCACCATAATACTTAAACAAGCAATCCCAAGCAGAACAAAGGAGATAAATTATTGTGGAAAAGAACTTTCCTCAGCAAAAACCTCAATCATCTGGTGGATTTTTCAAATGGATGCGCATCTACAAGACAAATATCCCTCACTCATAAATACAAGCTTTTCACAAGGTAATTGTTAGAAGTAGGTTTATGGACCAAAGAAAAGCAAAAGTGGAGGACCTCTGTCTTTTGTGTTCCTCGTGAAGAGAGTTAACCATCTCTTCTTCAAATGTGTCTCATTTGGCATTAATCTAAGCATCAAACGATAGAAGCAAAATCTCTTTGGCAGTTTTGCCATAATAATGCGTCTCTTTGGGATGTAAGAAATGATAAATTTTAATTAATACTCTGTAATTTGGCGTTAGTGCCATTTTGGTTTCTGAATTTTAAAATATGATAATCCAGTAGCCGAACTTTCAAAATGTGCTAATTCAGTACCTACAGTTAATCAACCGTTAAGTGGCATTTGAAAAAAACACAAATGCCCTTTGGGTGCCATCTAATTTTTTTTTTATCAACCATCCAAACATTGATAAAAAATGAACAGCCTCAAATCTTGCCTCTTCTATTCAAAAATGTTGGGGTCACTAGAATGCCCATTGAACCGTGACCCAAATTTCAAAATTTCACAACATATTGGACCATATTAACTGATACGTATCATTCCGATACAAGTCTGATACATGGAACGCATTGAAATTATCTATAGCGTTCTTTTTCGTATGTATAGATCTGTATCAGACTATTTTGGGCCCTGTATCGGACTGTTTCGAGTTTATATCGGCCGATATGGTTTCGAAAATACAGCCTGATACAAGTCCCCTTCTCTCTCATTAATTTCATTAAATTATATTTATGACCGAATTACCTCTCATTAATTTTATATTTACTCCTATATTTAAGTGCAATTTCTCTCTCATTAATTAGTTAATTACTCTTATAATTAATGCATAATTTTAATTTTGAATTTCAATTTTAGCACCTAATTGGAATTCTCTTCTCATTTGTTTCATTAATTAATAACCCTCTTTCTCATTAAATTCGTTTTGTCAATATAAAACTAAATACTTAGCAATAACAAGATTCAAACACTAGCCATTAGGCTTTAACAACTAGAGGTTCACCACTAAGCCACACCCATTTGCTTGCTATAGGTTTATGAATTTTTATTGTTACTTAAATTTTCTCTTTTTCTTAGTGTATGATTATTAATAAATGTTAGAATTAATTATTAAAATTTATGTATTAATAAATATTAAGATAAATTGTATTGATTATTTTAAAACTAATGTATATCAATATACATTTTAGTTTTTTTTTTTTGTTTTTTCACATTTTAGTTATTCCATCATTTGTCAATAATTATTAAGTGTGTCCCGGTATCTCAAATTTTATATAGACCATTAAATTACAGTTTTTTACTTTTAAATAACATATTTACAATCACATAAAACTTGTAACAATCGTTATTAATATATTTTTTTAGATTTGAGTTTTTTAGCATATTTATGCATATCTTGATTTTTCGTCCGTATCCATATGTATCCAAAGCGTATCCCGATACATCTCTTAAAATTATCTTTCCAATACACCTTACGTTTCCAATACCTTAAACCTTGACATGACCCCAACTTTTTTGAATAGAAGAGGCAAAGATTTAGGACTATTCATTTTTTGTCAACATTTGGATGATTGATAAAGAAAATTAGATGATAATTGAAAGACATTTGTGTTTTTTCGAGTGCCACTTAACAACTGGCTAACGGTAAGTACTAAATTAACACATTTTGAAAATTCGGATAATAAACTGTCATGTTTTAAAGTTCAGGGACCAAAGTGGCACTAGGCCCAGAGAAACGGTACTATTGTCCAAAACCCAAATGATATCCTTATTTTCAGCTCCAAGGAGTAGGTTATAACAACAGGAATTTAATGCAGATGCCACATTCATTCAAGACAACCTGGCATGTTTATATGTTGATGGACTTTATGATCCAGAAACTCAAAGAGCAGGAGTGAATTATATTTATTTAATGCTCAAAATTTCCGCCTTTCAGCTGCGAGCAAGGTCTGAAATATTGCCAACAGTTAGATACGGAACCATGGGCAATGAACACAGGTTTACAAGCAGTTGTTGAGTGCGGTATTAAAAGATTAATCATATTTTCTGATGCAAAAGAAGAGGTTTTGAAGCTTCAAGACAGGAAAGCAGAATGATAATGGTCTCAACCAGGCTTCATAGACAATATTTTGCATCTTTTCACATGTTTTCACTCTGTAAGCATCACATATATACCCAGAACCAACAATCATATGACCCCCATTTGGTTAAAAGGACTTCTTTGTATCTACTGCTAATTCCCTCCAGCAATAAAGTTTTGTTTTGCTCTAAATTAAAAAACATCTTACAACAATCCAACCTCATTTATTGATTCTAGCCCAAACAGGAGACAACTTATGGACAACAGTATACCCAAAGACCTTAATTTCAATTTCTTTCTTGTAAGAGGGGAACTTTTGTCTCTCAGTTGTGACAGTTTGTTGTTAATAAAGGGATCGCCATTAATAGCCACAGCTTGTGAATGGTTGTTAACGCCACTCCGTAATAACTTTGTAAACCAGGCTGTGAAAACCCCAGATCAGTGAGTTTAAACCTTCACACTGAGCATAGGATAATCGATCAAGTGTGGGATTCTAAATCTAAATTTAAGTGTGCATGAAGGTGAGGTGTAATAATATAACTGTTAACAGAAGTAGGCAGTAACAGAAACAGGCAATAACAGTACGCAATAGTGGTAAGCAACAGTTTCAACTCTCAACTGAACTCTCAAGTCGACCTTCTCTAATTCTTTCTTGTAATAAGGGAAAAAAAATTATCGATCACCCTTTTCCAATGCCCGCCGTGGGTTCTGTTTGAGGGTACAAAATAGTATCAGATATGCACTGGTTTCCCATTCTGCAGTAGTAACAGACTGAACTACTTTCCCAGACTTTCAGGGGGATGGCTGCATATGCATTTTAATACTTCACCAATAAAGAGAACATGTATGAATTGGTCAAAGTAGATTTTGGTCTTTTTTTTCTTTTTATTTGGAAAATGTAATACAAAACACAGCTTAATTCTCATGAAGGAATGAAAAGAATGCTTATCCAAGTCTGTCACAAGCAATTCTTGAACATTTATCTCTTCAAACAAAAACCAAAACCAATAAGCTTTGAAACAATGCGTCTCTCAACCTCTGCAATTTCACTTGCTCTCAATATCGTACAAGTCAGTTCTGGAATAATTTAAGGAAATGCTTATCTGGATAGAAAGAGAAGAATATTTACAAACCTCCAGTGAACCAGAAGAATTCATCAAAAATACTTTGTAGTGTAAATTCCAATCTCAGAGATAAACTCCTATGATATACAAATTTACCATTTTATTCAAATTGAAACTAAGGAAAAATTAGTCTGGCTTGAGCTTAGTTTTTAGTGTTGCATGGACTCTCCCAAATGAAATACCCGTGTCGGACATGTCTGCCAGACACTCCATGGATGTTAAGAGACATTTCTTATATAACATGTTCCCTTCTCTCATTGCATAATTGGCATAAATTACAACTAACATTCCATAAAAATATTATTAAGTCATCATCATCATTCATGCCTTATCCCAACCATATGGGGTTGGCTACATGAATCCTGTTTTTCCAATCTGTTCTATTTAAAGCCATACCCACTGTTAAATTATTAGTGCCTAAATCCATTTGTACTACTTCTACCCATGTCCTTTTTGGTCTACCCCTAGCTCTTCTAGCCCCTACAACTTGTAACAAATCACTTATTCTAACTGTTTCTGTTGGTGGTCTTCTAAGCATGTGACCAAACCATCTTAAGTTCTTACAGATGATTTCACTTGTAATCCTATCCTTCCTAGTTTTTCCACTCATCCATCTTACCATTTACATTTCTGCCAACACTCTTCTCCATGCAACATAAGCTGGCCTTACAACTGTTTTATAGAATTTACCTTTTAATCTAAGTGCCATCCGCCTATCACATAAAAGTTCAGATGCACTCCTCCATTTTGCCCATCCTGCTCTAATTCTATGGGTAATATAATGTTAAGTAATGAAGATAAACTTTTATTTTTTGATCAGGTGAGGAAGATAAACTACTTTTATTTTTATTTTTTAAAAAGGTGAACTACTTTAACAGTTTATACTTTTCTATAGATGTGTCTGCAAGTCCTTGTCTATTCATCTTGGGGAGTCAGACACCTAGATAAGAATGAGATTTTCATTCCCGTGTCCCTGTCCATGTGTCACTGGTTACAAAAGTAAACAATTAAGGGAAAGGAAACCAGCTAAATTTCAAATACCATCAGAGCAGATTTCTACCAATTGATTGATGAATAGAGATGAAGTTAGCCACAGCCCCCACCCAACAGAAAAAGTAAAAAACAGAGAGGGGATTACACATCCTACCATTCAATGGCTCCATGATCTTCTTTCATGCTTCATAACACTGGGAATCTCAAATTGTAAGACTTGAAGTGGTTTAGGAACTTCGAGATTGAAGTGTAAAAAAAAAGATGGAAGTTGGACTTCAAGGCAGGGCAGGTTGCAACAGAAGGGTAACAATGAATAATGACTTACCAATCTCAACCTAATATCCTTTTCAGGCCACAATTTTTCACTTCAATCTGACACCAAGACTCTAATTCTAGTTTTAAAAAGTTCTCACATTTTATAAACATACCAAAGATATCAATGGAATCTTGAGAACCATCCATGAGATGATCCTAAAGTCTAAAGTGAAAAGTGACCAAAAGCCACAGATGACCACCTAGAGCTCCATTAAGCACATCCAATACTTGCTTAAAATAAGAACATGTTCAAAAAGATCGCAATGCCTAATTCTGCAAGAAGCGGAATCTGAAGCTACAAATCTAAATTTTGATGACTTGCATTCCACAATGGAAATGACGCAAAAAGTTGAATCCAGAGACTCATAGAATTGCCCCTTCAATTCCACCAACAATTCTAATTCTGCCTGATCTAAATACAGACAAGGGACTCGATGGAAGGGATATTAGAATCCAAAAATGATCAGAAATATTTCATACAAAAATCTTCTTCTGCTAACTCCACTAAAGAGACTCTAAACCTTTAATAGTCTCTATGTTCACATTGATTCTCAATACAAACTAATCCACACAAAAGAGAGAGAGTCGCATTCCTCTCAGTAGGCCTAAATACCACTTGAATAAAACGGGCACTAGAATGACCATTACAACTAGACACCCCATTTCAAGTTCTTTATAGTTCACTGACAAGATTAAAAATTTGTTGCAATAGTCCCTTGTTAATGCGTCATAAACTCAACTGAAATCAACAAAACCTCATCTGAACTATATGGAGTTGGCATGGCCAAATAAATTTTGCTTCACCATTCCACTCTATCTATAAAATTTAAGTGCAACTTGGGATCCATTTGGGAAGAGTGTAAGTACAAATGTGTTCAGTTCAAATACAAATGCAGCCTGTGTATGACACGTGTGATGATGCACAATTCGGTCGGTCCTAGCTGCCGGTGACCTTGCCTCTGACGAAGTTGGAGGTGCCTGAAACAAGGAATAAAAATGGAAACTTCCGGGGAGGAACCCGGTTAGAACACTCCGAAGCTCAAGTTAGTGCTCTTGAGAAGGCAAGGGAAATGAAGGGCTTCAAGACCAGAAAGCACAAAATATCACATACCTCCTTCTTCGGGAGATGGGGGCCTTTTATAATCACCCTGTGCACTCACTCCCATACCTCTGCCAGATCGGGCATCATCACCTCCGCCAGATCGGGTGTCATAATCTCTGCCAAATGCCATTTCGGGTGTCATAACCGCCACTGTCAGTTGCCAGTTCGGGTGTCATAACCTCCACTGTCCTTGTCAAGGCCGTCTCTGCCACGTCTGAGATGGCGGTGGCAGGTGGCAGTTGGAGGGCGGCTGTTATGTGTCGGACCCCTAATCAGTCAGGCGTGCCGCCTCCGTGTACGGGCTTCCTGGACGTCAGGTAGGGTTGTTTAGTCAAGTGACTTGGAGCCGAAGTGGTGTGCGAGGTGAAGTCTTGAGTTCGGATAGAAGTGTAGCCCAAACTGCCCCGGGGTGGGTCAGCTCGGGTTTTTGCCCTTTGCGTTCCTTGTAAGGCTCAGAACCTCTAAGGGAGAGCTCGGGTTGTGGGCCCGCTGCCGTGTCGAGCTAGCGCTTCTGCCAGGTCACTCTCGGTTGCTTCCACGTGTCGCATGGCCAAGGGGTCGGGCCAAATCTCCCTCCATCAACGTGCATATTTGTATTTGCACATTCCACTTTCTCAAAGAACCATTCAACCTAAAAGCTTAAGCTATTAGGTGAGGTCCTTGAATAGGTTGATATTCTCTAACACGCCCCTTCACACGAAAGCTCATTGGGCTTGAAGTGTGAACAATTACAGGCTCACCCATACCTTGTACTAAAACTTAATTAATTATAATGGGGGTAATGAGGATCGAACACTAGACCACTACTTGGTCAAAGTTGTTCTGATACCATCTCAAAGAACCATTCAACCAAAAAGCTTAAGCTATTAGGTGAAGTCCTTGAATAGGTTGATATTCTCTAACACACTCATCTGAAACGGAGCCTCGGTTGTTGCTCACATGGCTTCTATGGTCAACTTATACTGGCACCCTTCCAAACCAACCTCAATCAGGCTTGGTAGTGTCTAAAAAACAAGTTATGAGATAGATATTGGCCATTCATCACAAATGGGACCTCGTGGTTCACATAAACAGAACCAAACATTATTCCTCATACATACACCTAAGGGCAATAAAAGGCTGTGTTTGGTTCGAAAGAAAAGATAGAGAAAAGAAGTAAAAGGTAGGGAAACCCATATAAACCTTGTACAGATTTCCCTACCTCTTCTTTCAAACCAAACACAGCCTAAGGTTATTCTTTTTCTTCAGTTCTTCTTTTCTTTTCTTTTTTTCTTTTTTTTTCCCTTTCTAACAACTCGGCAATTTCATACATCAATGAATCATTAAACAATCTAAATGATTACTACAGAAAATTGATATAAATATGTTACCAATCAACAAAAATACTACAAGATAAAATGTAAAACAATATAGGATGATTCAGATATTTGTGACTATAACAGACTACAGTAAACCACGACAGAGAATAAAAAAAGGATACACCAAATAAAATCCATGAAGAAAACCGCCTGCCAAGACAACGGTGAACAATCGATCCCTCAAAACAGGATTCCTCCGAAGCCCGAGTCTTACTGATAATATAAATGCACCAAAGTAATCCGAAACATCAACGAAAATCAGCGAAAAAAGAAAAAGAATTTGAATTAATTCTGAAAACAAATAACAGGCTGAAAATTTATTCCAAGAAAAAAAAATAACCTTGTAAGAGCTAAACAAAACAAATAAAAAAGAAAAGTAAACTTACTGAGGGGAAGAACAGGGGCATATAAAAGAGGAACCAGAAACTTGAAAGGGGGACCTTTGTTTTGTTTTGTCGCAGCAACCCCTCTTCAATAAAAAAGGATCATATTTAAGCGAATTTTACAGGGAAAAAATGCAACTTCTTATGGAAATCATAGGAATGAATATTAATGGTAGGCAAGAAAAACGATCAAAGGAATAAAACTCGAATAACTCACCCTTTGGAAAGATCGGCTGAGGATGCCATGGTAGTCTTTTAGGCAGATCTATACAAATGCTCTTCAAGAAAGGTAAAGGAAGCTCTTGATGTTGGTTTTAATCTCTCCAGTTTCCGACCTTCAATACAAGGTGAATGGGGATATAGCTTTTGATCGTGGTTCCAGAGTTGCAATATCGAATATGCAATCTTTTGTGCACGTGGTTAAGATTTAAGAAATTCTAGAAATTTAGAGCTCAGTCCACCTCATCGACTATTATTATTTTTTTTGAGTTTTATTTATAGAAAATTCTCGATTAGTAATCGGTATTTTGTGCCTAGTGCCATTTTAGTCTTAAACTTTAAAATGCTATAATTCAATATATGAACTTTCAAAACTTGTCATTCATACCTTGCTTAATCAGCCGTTAAATGTCTTTTAAAAAGACATAAATATCCTTCAAATGTCATCTAATTTTTTTTATCAACCATTCAAGCATTGACAAAAAAATTAATAATCCAAAATCCTTTTTTCTTCTATTCAATAAAATTGAGTTCCAATGCCTGCTAAGACGTGACCCCAACTTTCTTAAATAAAAAAAACAAGGATTTGGAATTGTTAATTTTTTATAACATTTGGGTAATTGATAAAGAAAATTATATGACACTAGAAGGGCATTTGTATTTTTTTATAAATGTCACTTAACGATTAATTAATAGCTGGTTAACGATAAATATTGAATTGACACGTTTTGAAAGTTCGAATGGTATATTATCACATTTTAAAGTTCGGAAACCAAAGTGACATTAGGCCTAAAGTACAAGGTACTAATCGGGAATTTTCCGTTTTATTTATCAATACCTCCATCTATCATTCTTTACCCCCTTGAATTTTGATTCATACCTGGAATGATGTTTACCAAGAAAGTTCCAATTGTACAAATTACAAACTATAGTAAACTTAACGGGGGTGGATTGAACGATAAAAAACCCAAAATCCTTGGCATGGGTCCCAGATTCAGATCTGCTCCAAATATGCTACGTCCCAACAAGCCATTGTAGTCATACATCGAGATCGGATTTGGTTCTCACAAGGTTGTCTTCACATTGTGCTCACATTCTTTTGCAGTTGTGCATCGGGAACATTATTTGTATGTTTTTATTTATGTGAGATATTCCCAATTAAGGGTGAGCATTCGGTTTTTGGGAACATCTCTGTATTTGTATGTTTTTATCTATGGGAGATATTTCCAAATAGGGGTGAGCATTCAGTTTTTTCAGTTCAAAACTGAATAAAAAAATCGAAATTTAAAATTTTCCGATTTAATTATATATAGACCGAACTGAAACAGAAATATGTGAAAACCGAATAAACCCAACCAAAATTTTTTTAGTTATTTCGGATATTTCGGTTAAAACCGAAATTATTTAACCCGAAAGATGCAACGCAGCGCAGGAAAATGCAGGTGGCCAACGACACTCGGCAATGAATCAACGCCATTCGTGTTCGGAGCCTGTAGAGAATGAAGAAGAAGACCAAAGCCTAGAGCCTGAAGGAACTGAGGAAGATGCAGCGTAGCAGCGCTCAACAACGAGTCAACGCCGTTCGTGACTTCGTGTTCGGTGTTCCTACTGGTGTTGGGTGAACTGGTGAAATCTGGCAACCACGGCAGTCAAAGAGACGAACTGAACTGACGTCCGGCAGCCGCGGCAGTCAAAGAAACAAACTGAGGAAGATGCAACCCAGCAGCCGCGACACTTGGCAACGAGTCAACACCATTCAGGACTTTGTGTTCAGTGTTTCTGCTAGTGCTGGGTGAGCCGGTGACATCCGGCAACAGCGACAATCGAAGAGATAAGACTCTGGACTCTGGACTCTGGTTTGGAACTGGAATACAATTAGACGAGAGTCCCGAGATGGCAAGTCGAAAGAGATAGGAATAGAGGGAAAGGAGAAAGGGTCTTCGTCTTTGACAGAGTGACAGTCTGACTCTTAGATGCCCGCATGACAAGAAAGTTTCTTGTCTAAGGCGCTTTGCAATTTGCATATTTTGGAATTTGGCAAATAGCCAAATATGCTTCTTAATTTATTAAATATTAATATAAAATTAAATTATAAATTATAATATTTAACCAGTTTTTTTTTTGTTAACCGATTTATCGACTGATAACCAAAACCGAAATCCGAAATACAAAAAACCAAAAAAAAATTAACCCGACCAAAAAACCGATTAAGCTGAACCAATTAAACCAAAACCGATTTTCATTTTTAATCGAATTATGCTCACCCCTATTCCCAATGACAACTACATGTGGCTATGAGCACCATGCAAGGATGTAAGGACGGTTTTGTGGGGATTGAATATGATTTCCCATACATTCTTATGGTGATGGGATCTGCTCCTCACAAATGGGCATCTTATAGATACATCCACGTGCATTGAAAACATATGATCCCAATGCATGATAAGATATGCGTGTAAAGCACCAGGTGTGAGGAGCAGATCCGATCTCATCTTTACGGGCTGCATGCTTATTGGCACGTTATTGGGACCATTTTGTTATTAGGCAGATCCTGACAAGTTCAGATTTCATTTAGACAAAACGGTTCTTACACCATCCTCACAGTTTTTTGCAGTCGTACAATGGGAATATCTCTGTATTTATATGTTTTTATTTATGGGTTAATATTCCAAATGTATGGCCACGTGGGACTGTGAAGACGTGCGAGGATGAAATCTGATTTAGACCTAAACCCCACTTTGTGTGTAGGGCGAAGATTAAAGATGAGAGCATGGGCTTATAGCTTAAAGCTTGTCATGGGTTGGACATAAATTGTATTCTACCCATTTAATTTTTTTTATTGAAAAGAACAAAGCATCTATTAAGTTGGCGTTTGGGGCCCACTTTGATTTCTCAGAAATTGATGCCACATCAACGATACAAAAGTACCTGATTATTTGGCGTTTGGTGAACCGATTTTTCAAAGGTTGCGTTTGATTTGATGGAATATTTTTGTGGGATGGGATAGCATGGGATGGGATGAGAAGAGAAACTTAACATGGGTGGAAATTTTTTATGTTTCATTGTTTGGTTGCAAAAGGGAAAACCAACCCTAATAACAATTATTAGATAGTTTTGTAATTAATTATTTATCTAATTAATAGTAAGATTTAGTTAATTAATTATTAATTAAGAATTAATATTCCCTTTTTTAATTAATTTGACATTTATTATGAATTAATTAACAATTTATATATTTTATTATTCATTATTTTAATTATTTAAGGTTTTTAATATTTATTTATAAAATAATTATTTATTTACTATTTTGTTGTTGATTGTTAATTAATTATTCATTAAGTAATAATACTTATTATTATTAATTGTTAATTATAAAATTAATAATTAGTTAATTAATTATTAACATTAATCATTATTTTAACTTTTTTAGTTTATATTTTATTTTATGAATACTTATTGCTTAATTAATAATTTTAATTTTTATTGTGAAATACTAATTAATTGTTAAACTATTTTTAATTGATTAATATTTTATTAATTTATTTATTATTTAGTTTAATTAAACTATTTAATCAATATGTAATAAAATAATTAATCGTTTGTGAATAGGCCATGGTTTGAATATTAACTCTTAGAAATACTACAAGGAAGATGTTTTTTTTATTGAATAAGCTCCCCTATCAATTCGCACTTGTGTCCCACCAAAACGGTAGGATATTTCATATTTTCCCTTCCCATCCCACAAAGCAAAGAGAGTCAAATTGATAAGAAAACGATTATTAAAATTGGGCTATAGAAAAATCAACAAATTTGATGATTCATCTTTTCAAGCCGATTCTAATTATTTTTTAATGATGTAGCATTTGACATGCATAGAAGATATAATTCCTACAAACAAAAAAATCACTATTGATAATCACTACTAAACAAACTCATAAGTAATTTATTAGAAATTGGCTGACATGGTAGAAAGGGTACCAAATAAACAATTTCTCTAATTTTTGAGAAATCAATGATCTCACTAAGTTTTGAAAAGTCCCATAGAAGCAATCAGCATCGATCCCAAACATCTCCTAAATCAAAGGAAGGTCATGTACAAGGAAATGGAATGGTGTAAAATAAGGTCCCTATATAGTTGAAAATGAGCCACAACCACATTATAGAACACTCCCTCACATTTTTTACCAACTTATGCAATAAATTTTGTAGTCCACAACCCACATAAGTGGTGTATAGAAAAGCCAAGTCCTAGGCTTCTTTTTTTCTCCTTTTAGGGATTTTCTCTTTTAAAGCCTCAATACAACTGGGAGGGATAATGGTACATTGCAAACACACATTAGACAATGCATAAAAGCTTAGACAAAACTATGGGCCAAAGTGTTATACTGTTATACTCATTACAAATATACTGCAATGAGATCAACCAACCGAAGAGAATATATATACTATATAAAGTAATACTTGCCTTGCAATTCATATAAAAGTTAAATCTAATACCATATATCATATATCGTTAATATTTGCAAATATAACACATGCTCTTATATTAATAGTAGTTAATGAATGTGTTCTATATGTTGAACGATCGGCCCAGCCGACCAAAATAAATAAAAATAAAAAACAGTCAAAACCAGCAAACGGTTCAACCGTTCAGTTTTTCTGGTCCAAATCAACATTTTTAACAAAAATCCGATTTTAGGGAAAATGGAACCCGATCACCTAACCAGTTTCCAGTTTTTCTGGTCTGACCATTCGGTCCAATCTGATTTTGAAAACCACGATATAACCAAATACTTCTAAATAAAGCTTTTGTACTGATTTTGGATAAAGCGGATTAGCTTCTGAATCTTTTGATCCTTACGGGATATCTAAAGCCACCTTATGGGAAGAGAAAATTTCAGAAACAAAGAGGCACAGACCTGTCATCCACAGTGAATGGAAGCCATTTCCACCTTTTTAAAAAGAGAAAAAATTTATTTATTTATTTATTTTGGGAGGGGGTTCAATGGGTCCAAGTTTCTTACTTTTGAGACATTAAAAGTTTCTTCCTTCTGGTCATTGGTATATTAAAGTTTTTAGTATTATTAATGTATTTTTATGTTATATTGAAGTTTTTATAGTATTTTTATACGTATCTTAATTTTTATGTTATATCTCGATATGTATCTTAAAATTGTCTTTTCGATACGTTAAACATATCCGATACTTTGAATCTTGAATCAAGATATGAAGGGGAGTGTTCAGTCATGCCATTTTTAAGCCAACTGCCATTCAGTGCATTCCACAAGTTACACAATTATAATGTAAAAAAAAAGGTATTTTATTTTATTTTCCTAGCAGTACAGTTGTTCATTTTTATTGGATGCTTAACAAAGTCAATAAATGAATTTACGTAGAAGAGAAAATCTTTTCCTTAGAGACTAATATTTTCATGAATTTTTTAAGCCTATATATTTTCGTTACATTCTAAGCTTATTTTAAATCTAAAATCCATTTAGAATGGGAATCAAAATCATAATCAGCTGGAATGCATTCTTATTCCCAGAGGAGAAAGGAATCCCTTAAATGGATAAATGAAAATTAAATTCTAATTTGTCCAATCAAACGATTGAAATCAGAATCAGGATGGACCATTCGGATTCCCATTCCAATTCCGGTTCTAAACCCTATTTCAATGAATCAAACACACCTTAGTTTATCAATAGTATCGAATATTCCTAAATCCATGGTTAAGATTTGATCCAAATTCCATTATAAAGGAATCGAATTTGAATCCAGTATATCCGATTCAAATTTGGTCGTCAGCGTTCAACAGTGTAGGTTCGCCGGCTCTTGCATTGCAATTTGCAAATTGTCTTTCCACAGTTTCCACAACCACACGACACACAGAGAAATTCCGAGCGATAACGACACGTGTCGGTAAAAAAATACTTCGAAACTTCATGCAAAAAGCAACCGAGTTCCCGTTCGACAGTTTCCTGCAAAGAAAACATGTTCACGGACCCAACATTTAAACGAGACGGGATCTGTTACTCACAAAATGGACACCTCACATTCACATCACCGTGCATTGATAATATTTCCCGTAAATAATACCTAATATTCACAGAAGATGTTCCCAATACATGGTTGGATGTACGTGTGAGGCGGAGTTATCTATATTATTAACGTTTTCAATTACCAACGTTAGCCGCAACTTCTACCAATGACAATTAGGTCCTCAGAGCAAATCAGCCCGACAGCCCCCCGCCAAATTGCCCCAACCACGTCCCACAACACATTCAAGCCGTGTATTGAAAACATTTTCGATGATGAAATCAGAAATGATGATGTTGGGAAAGATATTTCAAAAATATCACTTGCTATGGGCCTTTGCCGGTTTCCTCACATGTTGTCGGTCCAAGTCTCCGCCTAATCTTAAAAAGCAAGAGAATACCGGAATAGACAGTAAAAAGCGCTTAAAAAAGCAAAAAGCGCGGAGAACTTGTTCTGCTCAGACCGCCACCTGTACAATCTTATCCATTCCTCTCTTCTTCCCTTTAAAATACTAATAAACTCTCGTACATTCATCCTCTCTCTCTGGTCTCTGGTCTCTATTTCTGTATCTCTTTATCTCTGTATCTCTCCCTCATGGCGACCACTCTCCTGTCTTTCCGACCTACTGGAATCCAAGCTTGCGCTTCTTCGCCTCAGAGGAAGCCCAACCCAAATCGCCGGAAAACCTCCTCATCCAACTGGTGGGCCCCACTCTTCGGCTGGGCTTCCGATCCCGACTACATTGACGACAACAACAACAGCAGCGGCAACTCCGATGTGTCGAAAGATACAAATAATAGATCTGAAACGGGCTCCGAAATCGCACGCCCAAGATCTCGATTCGCTCCGGGATGCTTGACGGAAGAGAAGGCCAGACAGCTCAGGATAAAGACGATGGAGAACGCAAACTTCCACGACATCATGTACCACTCGGCGATCGCGTCCCGGCTCGCTTCGGATATTCCGAGTCGATCCGATCGGTGATGATCCTCGGCCTCTGGAACGTTTTCACTGCCGGTGTATCTTTCCGGCGTGTTTGTCTGGGAACAAATCTGTCGACACAACCGAAATTCCATTAGCTTCCTTTTTTTTCCTGTAATTATTACTGTTACATTATTTCTGGACTGTTTTAATTTTTAAATGGATATGATGAATGAACAAAGTTTAAAATCATCCCTGCTTGATAATTAATCTAGTTTGCGATTAAAGGCGATGAGTGGTCTTAGTCTGTTTACGCTTTAGTGAAGACTATGCGTAATGGAACAGGATACCCAAACCCAAAACAACAACAATCGTCGGATCATAAATCAATCAGACGATGAATTCATTTGTAAAAGTTTATGATCGATGGTTTTAATCTTCTATGGTTTAGTTGGATGAAAGTCCAACTCTACGTCTGACGTGACGTCGCAGCATCTTATAATGGAATTGAAGGATATAAAGTCAGTAATCTACTGCGATGGCGAGACCGCACTCGTTGACCAAGGATTCGGATAGGCTCCCCGACTTCCAGCCGCATCTGAGTTCAATCGGATTATGAGAAGCTCAAATTCCTCGGAGTAATAATTAATCACGTGCATTGTAGTTAAGAAATTTTTATTCATTTTAGATATTATCATAGAAAATGAACTTTTACAAAAAATAATAATATAATTAAAAATAAATTTAAATTCTTATAGTAAATATGCATGTTCATTGCAAATGAAAATTTTAAATTATAATTATTATTAAATTATTATTTTATTTTTATGATAAATGATAAATATATAATATTAGAAATATTTTCAAATATTTTTGACAAAATTCTATACTTTTTCATTTTTTGTGTTTATCATTTTTAAAAGATAAATTATAAAAACTTCTTTATATTATAGGGTAAATTATAAAAACCCCCTGACCGTTAAATCAGATAACGAAAGACGTTAAATTATCAAAATACCTCACTAAACTTTTTATATATTTTTTTTTTATTACCATTCTCGCTTAAAACATCACTAACCAAAAAAAACCTTTTATCGTAACAGTTCATTCACCGCATCAAGCAGATGGGGGTGTTAGTTCGTTCACTCCCACCGTGACGAGAATCGTAACAATCGGAACAAACATCCCCACTGCCACCTCCAGCCGGCCTCAATTACTAGCAAATGGGGGTGTTTGTTAGTTCACTCCCTTCTCGGCATCATACAAGAAACCAGCGAGCAGGGCAGAGAAGATCGCCCAACTCTGACTTCTACCATCCACAGTGCTGGTAGGCCCCGGAATCTGCAAATACACTGGCTTCTACTGTGATCACCCATCGGAGGACAACAACGTCAAGGCACTTGTTGGTATTGATTTCAATGGTTACCACTACAAAAACAACAGTGGCTCAACAAACACCACCGAACAACACATACGAAGAATCAAACCCTTCTAAGCTCTACCCTTCGCCAATTACGAAATACAAGGAAGTTGTTCAAAATGCAGAGATGTTCATAGTAACACTTAAGGATCTTACAGGTCGTTGGGAACTAAGTTTATGGTACGTACCATGGGTGGGAAGTTTCTAGATCTACATCGACTCACCACAGGGTGGTCTTGAGGAGGTTATAAGAGATCGCTAATGGAGAGATGCCATTACCGTTTTCAATTTCCCAAGCACCATTACTGACGCATCCTTTGCATTATACAAGTACCACATATCATTGCTTCACCATTATGAACACTGTATTCCTTCCCTAAAAACAACCCTTCAATCCAGGCATCTAATTTTGTAGCCAAAAGCCCTGTCGGTTGGATAGGAGCCACACCATCTACTTGTGAAGGTAAAAACCACAGAACTGAAGTCAAAATCATCCATTATCAGCAATGAGAATGGGATACAATGTTTTTCTATCTAGTGAGAACTGGATGATGAATATCAAGAAAACTCGTGTTCCAACAATAAAAACATCAATGGAATAAATAGCAAATAAGAAATCTCTTACCAAACGTGGAAATACAGCAATAGAAGCAGGAAGAGATGCTGAAAAACGGATTTATCTTTCTCATTTCAGTCTTTGTAAATCTCCTTCTTTCCAAAAATTTCTTAAAACCCCTTCTCTGTTCTCTGTTATTTCCTAAAGAGCTGCTGAAGTTAAAAGAGTGGAGAATATGAACTCTCCCAATTCGTTGGACACCAAGACGTAATACAAAAGTCTCTTCTTGTTGATTTTTCCCTTTTATCCTTTCACTTTATTTCATTTTTGTCCTTCTTATTTCTGGGTTCCACCTCATGAGGAGGGCAACCCAACATATCTGAGGTCCCTTTTCCCTTTATTGAGGTTATTGATTTTTCTTCATAGCTCTGTTGTCCCTTTTCCCTTTATTGAGGTTATTGATTTTTCTTCATAGCTCTGTTTTCTGGCATCTTCCGGTGCAGATTGTGCTTATGGCATGAACCCATTGATCAAGACACTGGAATGAGAGGGAATCATGAAGCAACCTCCTACACTTTAATTCTGGAAATGATAACACCACTGTCACACAACATTTAGGGAAAAACATTTGTAGGTCTTTCTCTAAATGCACATACACACAAATATTGAATTTGTTGATCTGCAACTGCAAGGGATTTTATTTAGTAGCTTGGCCTAAGGCACAATTGGTGGAGGTGCTTTTTTTAAACAACCAATTATCCGGTTGCCTCCCATACGAGATCAGTTTGTTGAGATCAACGACAGCGTTCGATGCAGGGAACAATTGTTTCGATGGGACCCATTCCTTAACACCAGAAGATGCAATTTCTCAATAGCGGATATTGAGTACAAAAAAGAACTCCTTTGTGGAGCAAAAGTAAATGGGATGAAGATAACAGTAGAAAAGGAGAAAAAGGTTAAGCTAGAAAAGTATAGTTTGGGCATTTAAAAAACTTTAATCTGTTAGGTGAGAATTTTTTTCAAAGTTAACTAATAGATTGTTAATAGAGGGGGGTTTTTGTCTAATGGCCAAAGTTCAAGGGGTATTTGTCACAAAAAATACTGCAGGGGGGTCTTTGTCACTGACCTTATAGTCAAAGGGAGTTTTTGTAATTTATCCCTTTTTTAAAATATTTATTATTCAGTTATAACATCATAGATTTCTTTGAAAAGTTGGATTATTGACCCACCATCCAGATAAAAAAATTACTTTGTTTTCATATCAGTTTTAAATTATATATTTCATCTATATTATATAAATAATTTTGACTTATCATACTTAATTTTTGGTTTCACATAATTATTTAATATATAATTTTTTATATATTTTTTTATTACTTGTACTTTTTATTTTTTTTTAAGATTTAAATTTTATATCACCGACTAATTCATTTGACCCAAACCACTAACCCACCACCCAAAAAGGAAAATAGTTTGATTTCTACATCGACATTAAATTTTGCATTACATTTCCATCATTAATAAAATTATTTCTTATATAATACTTACTTGTGTTCAATATAACGAATGCATAACATTAGAAATGTATCAAATATTTTTTTACTTTTTATAAATATATAACATTAGACATGTGCACAAAATTTTTTCTATTTTTTATTTTTGTTATTCTTTGTATTTTTATTTTTTAAATTTTTATTATTTGACTACAATATCATTTCATTTATAGGTTGATTTTAAAATTGGAATTCCATTTTCATCATTCATAAAAATATTTCTTACATTCCATATTTATTTTTGTTTAGTATAATGATATTTTAGATATACCCAATTCTTTTTTTTGGATGATATATTTTATTTTGTGTTAATTTTTTATTATTTAATTATGGTATTATTTATTAACTTATTTGACCCAAAATGATTGAATTGCTTACCTAACATCAGGAGGCAAGAAAATCATTTTGCTTTCAAATTAATTGTCAATATATTTATTTTTATCTATTAAACATTTTTCATCTTCTTGAATATCATAGATATTATATATTGTGGTTGGCATAGTGAAGTAGGAATGACTGACATCAAAGGAATTTTGCGGCTCTGGGATCTGGGATTCGTTTCGTTTGAGACATTTTAACCAACACGCCATCGAAACTCAATCGAAGCTTTAAATAGCTCAGTCGAAGCTCAATCGAAGCCTTAGATAGGCTAGAGAAAAGAGGCATTTTAACCAACACGTTATTAAAATGAAAAGACTCGTTTGAGACTAAAGACGGTGAATGAATATTAATGAAGGGAATTAGAATTGTATAGCTGATCGAGCATAGTATATAGACTTTGTATTAGTGATGGGTAGAATGTTTAATAACTTTGGTTCATGTTATTATCGTTTGATTACATATTACATTAATTTCCTTTGAATTAGTTTCAGTTTTAGAGATTGACAGTATTAACACACGTTAAATAATTTCTTTATAGGAATAATTCTTAATTGAACATAAAAGCCACCACTTATAATCTCATGCTTATCAATCTGCTTAATTAATTGGGTTTAATTAGCTACATATGCAATTAGATTGTTTGGGTAGACAGTCAAGAAACATTACTAAAAACAAATCTAGAAAGAAAATACACAATAGTCATGCGGGGTCCATCAGTTTTTGTTAATTTTGGGTCAGGGGGGATCATTTATGTTGGGTCCATCAACTGGTAGATAGAAATCAATGAGCATGTGCATCTCATATTAAAGAACCTCGCTATTATATATATGCATAATAATGCTACATAATTCCCTCATTTCCCTCTAGTTTTCTTCTCATATTGTCTATTTTTTCCTTCATTTCACAAACAAAATTTCTGAAATAGATTTGAACTTGGTTGATTTTAGTGGTTTAATTGGTCTGCCCAAATAGTGGGCCGAGCTTTTAATGCCATAATTATCATGTTTCTGGTGCTTTTATTTACTTGTTGCTAGTTTTAGAATGTCAACATAATTCTTCTTTTGGTGACAATGGTATCTTGCAGGTGAAGAAAAATGGCAAGCTTTTAAATGTTAATTAAACTATTGGTAAATGAAGATTAGCTTACAAGCCTAATGGAGTTTGTATATCAGAAAACATGAAAATTTTAATTTGATTTTATTTGTACATAATTAATATGAGTTAAATTATGTGCTGCTTTACACATACCACAACTTTGTTTTCCCAATTATTTTATTATGCTTTGTGAAAAGTGATGTAATAGCTACAGTATAAACTTAGAATCTCCAGAGGTCATGAACTCAAAGACTTGTGGAAATCCAGCTGTTGAGTAATGAAGACTTTAGTTTCCCTATATTATGCGTATTGAGGGATCCATGGTTCCAATGCAGAAGCTGAATCTTCTCCCTGCTAAATTGCAGATTATTCTTATTCATCTCTCCGATAATTGAAAGTAAATTCCAACACCTCTCTTCATTCAAATACAAAGTACTATAACCATTGGAAAGGTGGTTAGCAGACTCCACCTAAGAGCATTAAAAAAAAAAGTGCTCCAGATCTTGGTACAGTAAGGACTGTGCAGAAAAGGTGGTTAGCAGACTCCAACTCCAAGGATAGAAAACAAATCCCACCTGATCCAGCTGCATTCCCCTACTAACCAACTTATCTTTAGTCAGGAACTTCCCCAAAGCTGCAGTCCAAACAAAAAATATATTTTTGAAGGGGCAGCAGAGCAGACTTTGAGATTCTGCTAGCAGGGAAGTCACCCACAGTGCATTGGTCCAACTTGGTGTAGAAAGATCTAACAAAAAAGACCCACTATTCCCCCACCTCCACTTTCTGCAATCAGGTTGCTCCACCTAGGGAATGAATTGCCGAATAGACCTGTACTCTCTTCTTTCTCTAAGAAATAAAATTTGATGTTTGTTTATTGATCAAAAAAAAAAGAAAAAAAAAATTGCCGAATAGACTGAAGCACATCCACCATCTGCTCCACCCCCCAATCATTCAAATTCCTTCAAAGAGTTGGGGCCCATGTAACAATACCATTGACCAATAGGTAACAATCTCTTACCAAAGTCTCCCTGTTCAAGTCATCCAGAACTTAACCCTATTACCATTCCCCGCCTTATAAGGCACACCTTAAGAAAATTGAGGATATATTTTTTCAATATGTTTCGAAACCAATGTGCCATAAGATTGCAAATTGCTACCCACTTCCCAATCCAGCTCCCTTGCACCAAATTTGACTTAGGCTACCCAACTCCTCACTAAATCTCCAGCACCATTTGAAACCCCCTTTTCACTAATTGATTTTATTTTTTGTTGGGAATTACATTGATTTTACTTGGTACAATATCGTTCCTAGGAAGTAGGAACATTAGTCATATCCTTCTGCGATGACAACATGATAAGAAAGTGAATACATGTGCTTCTATATTCATTTATTGTGATGCCAAAGACCAAAGAAGAAAGTCAAGCTCAAAGAAATTTTATAGGTGTTGAGCATGCGGCAGTTTGGAAAAGATGGCGAGAATTAATCTTTATGACTTAATAGTAGAGTGGACCATGCTGAAGCAGAACTTAAAGGATTTAGGCTGATGTCTATAATGGAAGGCATATTACTAGATTTTTCAAAATTTAACATCCAATGCAGAAAATATAAGCCAATATTGATTTAGTATTTCCATTTGTTTTGTCATGCAACCAAGGAGCACTCCTTATAAGAGCTCCATGGCGTGCTATCACTTCCATTTAATTCTAACTAAACAGAAATTTATAATATCTTATATGGTTTTTCTTTCAAACATTACTTATCTCTTTGTTTAATTAGTTATCAATTATGATGTATCCACATTTACCATGCTAAATTTTCTGTTATTTGTCTGCATAACGTTTTCAATTTTTTGGTATTCTTTGCTTTTTTTTTTTTGTTATTTTCTGATATTTATCTGCAATTTCCTGCTATTTTCTGCATTTTATGTAATTTTCTCGTATTTTCTGCATTTGTGCAATTTTCTTATATTTTCTGCTATTTTTTCTGCAATTTTGGTATTTTCAGCAAATTTTTCTGATTTTTTTTGTAATTTTCTGGCATTTTCTGGTAATTTTCTGCAATTTTCTACAATTTTATGATATTTTCTGCATTTCCTGCAATTTTATGCTATTTGTGGTATTTTTCTTCATTTTTTATATTTTGTACATTTTCTGATATTTTGTCCATTTTCTACAATTTTCTGTTATTTCCTGATATTTTCTATAATTTCTGCTACTTTTCCTGCATTTCCTACAATTTTCTGCAGTTTTTGTGAAGTTTCTGCAATTTTCTGCTTTGTTCTGCTATTTTCTGATTTTTTTCCTATTTTCTGGTATTTTCTTTAATTTTCTACAATTTTCTGCATTTTTTTTGAATTTTCTGCAATTTTCTCGTATTTTCTGCATTTTCTTGTATTTCTTTTGCAAATTTTTTTGATTAATTTCTGAATTTTCTGGTATTTTCTATTATTTTGGGTATACATGTCAACCCAACCCGTTTATAGCACACGTCAATCTCGGGAGAGTTGTTTCTCTCAAAAAGTTATTTTTTTGGGTATACGGCTTGACACGACCCATTTCTGCCATATGGCATCATTGAGAGGTGTTTCATAAAAAATGTTATTTTCAGGTACATGGGTCAATCCAATCCGTGTATACCACTTGACAGTCTCGGGAGAGTTGATTCTCTAAAAAATTGTTGTTTAGGGTAAACGGGTTGGGTTGACCCATTTATGTATTTATATATGATGGTAGGTGGGTTAGTATGGGTGAGGGTGTGCAAGGGTCATATGAATGGGTCAAATGGGTCAATATGGGTGGGTCAGGGTGAGTCAAGGTGAGTCAGAGTTAGGGTGGGTGTTGACCCTTTAACAAGCATTGATGATGAGTAATGGTGGATTGGTGGGTCAAGATGGGTGGGTTGGTATTCAATCCTTATCCAAACCAACCCAACCCATCCATTTGCCACCCCTACTTCTAATTATTGTTATGCCAATCTAGTTGACAAGAATTTTCCAATATCACGTTGAAGTGTTGTATGATACATGATGCACCGTATCAATTCATCACCATGCCACATCGAATGACAGGTAAGTACCATATCAGCTAAACATTGTGAGACACAATGGCCGTTGGGGGAAACCTCAGTTTGACATTTCCTCCAACGCCCCTCGTTACTAATTTTAGACAAAAAAATTTTGACTGTTTAAGTAGCTTTTTTGAACCGTCATTGACCCGAAGGGATGGATCATTTGGCTCGGGAACCATCCAACTAATTGGCTCCGTTTCCCTCTTAACCTGTTCTTGGTCCAAAAACCGTTGATTTAGTCAAAAAACCGTTGACTTGAGTGGTCGAACCTAGAGGTGTAAATTGGGCTAGGCCGCCTATGGCCAGACACGACATGATAGTCCACGGGCCATGCCAGGCCCGACCCAATGGTCCATGTTGTGTTGGGCCTGTGGTTTGAAGTCCATGGGTCGGCCCAACATGGCATGACCTAGCACGACCCATATATACAATTTATATATATATATATATATACAAAATATTTATATTATATGTATAATATAATATATTATGTAAATTATAATTATATAATATATTAATAAAATAAACAAATTTTTTTTTCAATTTTATTATACTAATTTATTTAATTGTTGTATATATAAGCAATTGTATACATCAAAATTCATATAAAAAAGTTTTTTTTTATTTTTTTAAATAAATAGACAAAAATAGCTTTGGCTTGGTCCATGGCCCGACTTAGGCCAAGGCTTGACCCACGGGCCAGCCTGGCTTGGTACAGGCCCACATGGGGCCTGACATGGCCCACGTTCATGGTTAATAAGGAATCAGGAGATTGAGAGAGTTGGAGGGACTGAGACAAAATGATCTCAGATTTAAGATCATTGGAATCCTAGAGAGAGAGAGAGAGAGAGCAAATCTGAGATTGGAGACAAGTACAAAGGTTGCCCCAAGCCACTGGGTTTCTATTGCTGTCTTGGCTGTCACCATCACTGGTGAACACCACCGTCACCATCTCCATCACCGGTGAATGCCATTGTTGCCGTCTCCCCCTCCTCTTCTTCCCTCCTTCCCTCCCTCCATTCCTTTCTTTCTTTTCCCTTCTTCCTTTCTTTTATTTCTTTCTAACTTTCATCTTTCTCTCAATCGACAACCACTTTCTTTTCCCTCGTAAAAGAGTAAAAGGAATGAAGCCCTAACCCTAATATTCAAATCTCATCAAACCCCTGAACTATTCGACTTCTAACCAAAAAATCGATGGTCAAAACCTTGGTTTTGAGTTAAAACAGTCTCAACCAAATAAAAAATTCTCATTGCAATTCAAAATGCGTAGATGGTGTTGATGTAGCAGGGTAAACATACCCTTTGTTTATGTGCTAAATAAAGGCTTTTTGTCTAACACATGTTAGTGAATTACATTAAAGAGACCAACTACAATGCATTCACCATAGATCTTGCGTTAGTACATGTTAAATTAAGATCTCAAATCATGTTAAATATTTTTCTAGTCTAATTACTTTGGGTTTATATTTTTATAAGGTGCATAACCATGTAGACTTTCAGAACATTAAATATGCCAGTTGTAATATGTAATTTTGTCATTGGTTCACATTTATTGTTACATGGTACAGTTGGTGCACCATAGATCTTGCGTTAAAAGAAATGCCCATTGAGGAAGTAATACCTAAGAGAGATGAAAAATCGAAAGAATGTTGTTATTGTATGATGCTTATGTTAGTTAATATATCAAAAAGGAAATTTCATTGACAAGATTTTAAAACTCAAAAGAATTCTATTGATGATGCCGGTGTTTGCAACAGATGTCGTTTTCTTGTAAAACGGCATCACAGTGTCATGTTAAAATGCGTCTATCAATACTGAATTTTTAATTATAAAAAGGAAATAACTCCTTAAAATAAGAATGCCAAATGCAGCCTTAGGAATTGATTACAAACATGGCTGATGTTGATTTTTTAACCCACTAGAAAAATTGTCATGTGGGATCATTTTCATCAAAACTCTTCTCTGAAGAAGTTACCTTTCGTTGGAGGCTCTCCTCGATTTCTTTTAATTATATGAGTGTTCAAAGGAAGGTGCTATAAAACACCGTGAAGCAGCAGCAACATCAGTCCAATTCAGCGAGCTTGCTCCCGTGTTCTTTTCTGATTCTCTTAACACAACCCTATTTTCATTTTAAAAAATCCTGTATTTTTTTCTCTTTGAATTTTTAAATTGCAAAACAGGCAAGATTTCAAATAAAATCAAACTATGGTGAAATTGAACGCACGCGGATAGATTAGAGACAAAATCATGCACAGCAGGTTGGCAACCTATTATGAGTGGGCATGTTAGTGCTTCGCATTCATGGGACCAACACCTTATGCACATGGAGTACATGCAAATGCCACAGAGGGGACTTATACAGGGCCATGATTTAAGATTATTTTTGGCGATTTTGATTGGATTTTTTAAATAAATACATTAAAATGTTCTCTGACCGACAACTACGAAAATGAAAATTAGAATCTTAGAGCAACAACTTACTTCCAAAGATGCCAGGTAAGGGAGTCACCGGTTTTGGATTGGACCCCGTCCGGTCCAAAATCAATTTGGGCGGATTAGACGGACCAATAAGATATATTGGATTGGACCAATCTGGTTCAAAATATTTATTAGATTGGACTGGACTTGTTCCTTCCGTAGCAAATTTATATTGGATTGGATTGGATTAAGCCAATATTTAGTCCATTGATATAAGAAAAGAATGTAGGTGTCAATGGACCGAGTTTGGGTTAAAACCAATCTAAATCAAAATGAATCTGAACAGATTGGACGATCCAGACATTGAATTGGACCGGTCCAAATTGGTCCAGAACATTCATTGGATTGGATTGGACCTGGTCCATTTATAATAGATTCACATTGGGCTGGATCGGATTGGACAAAATCCAGTCCAATTGACACCCTATTGCCAGGGTTAGGTCCAGCAATGGGTGATGACCCTTTTCTGGAAACAATAAGGCTGCATTTGGAAACAATGCAAATATATAGAGTGTAAAATGGTTCATATAAATTGCAAAATTGGGTTAATTTTGCACGGGCAAATTTACCTTCTTACCAAACTTTTAGCTATAATGGATACAAACATGAATTCCAATAAAACATATGATTTTTTTTTTTTTTATCAAAAACCCACTTGAATGCAAATTTACTTCTTTTTTATTGATGTACTTTTATATCTTATTATCAATATAAATATGCATTTGTCTATTATTTGTCAATGCATAAACGTAATATTGTCAAACACAGACAAAAGTGAATCAGAGTGCAACTTTATCCTGAAACACAGCCTAAAACATTTTATTTTTTATGCTCTAATAACAAATTCAAGGAGGTGATGTATATGCATTTTCTTACACTTTACCATAAATTAATGAAATCATGTGTAAGTTGATCAAAGCTTGTCTTTTGGCCTTGTTTTTTTTCCTTTTCTTATTTCAGACATGTACATGAGTACATTTACAGATGTAGTACACAAGGCAGCCATACCCAAGCATTCCACGGGCAACTCTTCATTAATGATCTCTTAAAGAAAGCCATATATATCAAGTAGTTTCTGGAAAACAAGAAAAAAGAAACAAGAATTTGTCATGGTCCCCAGCTCTCTATACAGCAAAGGCTAGTTTCTCAAAGCATTTGTCAAACAAATCCATGCAAATGTCTAAGACAAGAACCGAAGAAGTAAGCTTACCAACATCAAATGAAACACATAGACAGAGGCGCATTAAAGGTACGTACTCTGATGTTCCAGTTCCAATTTCCTTTGTCATGAATTACTAGAATTTATAACTTATCCATTCTTTCAGGTTGGAATTGGTACTGGCGCGGTCCCAAGCTTCATTAAGAAGTAAACAAACACAGGTACGTACAGACAACACCAGAAACCTTTACGAAACTAAACCTTCACCCAACTTGTAAATCATTAGACTAGGGCGCAGTAATTGATTGAATGGTCTTCTATGACTCACTGTCCAAGCCGCAAATGCAAAGATGGAGAAGCCACTTACGTTGCTTTTGCGGGTTTTCAAAAAGAACTTCCACGGCTTATCGGGCCAAAATAAAGCATTAGAAGTTCATTTTGCAGAAGTTTATAGGCTCCTCCCTCCAGCAACGTTATAGGAGAAGGCCAAGGAGGATTATCAAGAGTCTAATTTGGTGTCCCTTGGCACTAAGAGGGCCCACGAGAGGCAAACAGAATGGGTCAAATGGACCCTGCCTAGTGACTCTAACTTAAAAATTAATTTCGATACTTTATAGTCTGTTTGGTTTATGCTATTAGGATGGGAAAATAAGAAAATTCTTTAAAGATTCTTATTTTTCCATGTTTGTCTTGGGCGAAATGATGAGATGCGATGAGAACTGTGTTCTCAATTTTTGGGGCGCAGGGTTTCACCAAATAGGTGCGACCCCATTGAGAAAAGAAACAATTGAGAAACTTTTACCAAAGGAGGCAAGTTGAGCATTGTCTTCTTCTCAGCCGCCATCCAACCATATATTCACCGGCGCCATCTCCGGCAACCTTTTTCGAAGGTAAGCTTATATTTGGATCCCTCTCATGATTTTCGTTCGTTTCTGTACCATTTTTACCTGTTTTCATTGAATGAGCTCCCCATGAAATTTTCCCAACGACTAGAGCCATCTGTGGTCGTCCAAAACCAAAAAAGCATCCGATCTACCATTAAAGGCGTTAATTTTAACGCCGAAGCTACAGATCTAGCTTCTGGTATCTGCCTTTTTCTATATCCAGTGTTTTTTTTTCTAGATTTGCTCTGTGTTATATATATATATATATTCAGATTTGCCGTTAGATCTAATGGTATTGGTCTGAAATACGTTTGTTTATGTTAGATTTCTTGTGTTGTAGATTTGCTTTAGGTCTATTATAGATTTGCTTTTTTTTTCCAGTTCTAGGCTTCTAGCATTTTATTATCTCAATAATACTTGATCTCATATCTGTATTTTTTTTTTTTCATTTTTTGTTGTGTTTCAGGTCATCTTAGGCAACCAAGGAAAGGGGTTTTCAAGTTAGGTATTACATCTCAGTCAAACCATGCAAGGGGTTTTCATTTTTTGTAGTGGAATAGTATATGTTAATTTGGGTATTGACTAATCTGTTACAAATGATGATGCATAGCAGCAAAGGTTTTTATATTATGCTTGTTTTTTTTTTCTTTTTACAATTTCTGGTGGGTTAATATTTTCTATTATATTTTCAGGTCATCTCATTCCACACCAGGAGTAGTAGCATGCATCATCATTATCATAAATTTTCAGGTCATCTCTATTTATCAAAAGAGGACCGTTCACATCGATAGTCATTCTTGTGTTGGTTATTAGTTTGGTGGTTATGTCAATCTTATACTTGTTCAAATGATGGCTACAAATATTTGGTTGTTACAAACTTAGGGAACTGACCTATGACATGTTTTGGTGAAACCATTTATATTTACTACATAGGAATTTTTAATCGTGCCATGTCAACATCACATGTTTCATTGTTCGAATAATATTGTGCCACGTCATCCCCAAAACAAGTCTTGTGATGTGGAATTGGAGAATGCATAGATTTGTCAAACTAGGATGAATCTAACAATCATGTAAATTTTACTTAGCAATCAAATAGTGGGAAATAGATTTGGCAAGATAACTGATCTCAGCAACCGAACACAAGTGACATGATTGAGAAAAAAAAATTATCTTTTTATCACATCCTTTCCCATACCATCCCATCCTTTCTCAGCAACCAAATGGACCATTAAGGAAAATTGACTGGCAGCTGCAATTGGGTGTATTGTAAGAGATAACCGGAGTCAAATCTTACGCACTAGAACTGCTAAATTAGTGTGGCAGAAGCATGGGCCGCTTTTAATGCCCATTGTCTGGTTATTGAGTTTGCAGGTTCAAACTGATCTCGGATCTCTTACCCGCAAACTCTTCCCACATCCCTCCTACCCACGGAATACTACAGGCGTGCAATGAGAATAGTTTTCTGAGATATTCCCGATACATGGTGATAGTCTTTTGCGGGTGGAATTGGGAATGTGAAAAAAAAGTTTGTGGTTAGAAGATCCAGAGTGGAAAGAAGGGCCTCTTTTGTTTGGGTTGTTTGGGCTAGCAGAAAATATGCTGTTTTCCACAACAACCAACTCAGCCCAAAATAGGTTCTTACAAAGCCCACAACCCAATAGAAGACAAAATAGACTTGGTACGATGGCCAACCCCATATAAACCGTGTTATAATTTTGGACCTTGTGGTATAAGCCAAGAGAGAAATGCAACTCACGTAGTCATGTATGAATTGAATCACGACCTGTAGGTCACTACTAGTGTTGGTTTAATTCCTTAGACGCCATCGTTTACTTGCTTATTGCGTTGTATTTATCCATATGCCTCACCCCAAAAGAAGCTTAAAGTGGAAGAAAGGCTTGGAGTAGTGTCTTTTTCCTTTTGATCAGGGTTCAGTGATTCAACCGTCTGAATCAATCTATGATATCATAAATAAAATAATAAAAACAGATTCTTTTTTGTTATTTTTCATAAATTAATTGATTAATTTAAAATGTTTTCTATAGTTAACCAATGAGCCATTTTATGGGTTAAACAATTCAATGGTTTAAACGGTCAGATCAATTATTTGCCGATAATTAAATTAAATAGTGTTTTTTTTTTTCTAAATGGCATGTCATAAGGTAGATGGAATCACAAATATACTCATTTCTGGGTTGAACGGTTTGACCATATGGGTCAATGACAATTTAAAGAGAAAAAGAAAAGAAGATGTATTTCCGTCTTACTAGTCGCTCGCTGCACATTTAACCATATGTCTCCATCAGTAATGATAATAGTTTCTTGTTTGATAGCGCATTTGACCCATATATAACACAGAAGGATGAAATCCTTGTTCTAAGTTAGTTCTAACCAAGTGTATCGTCTAAATAATAAATTAAACAACAAAACCAGCTGGCTCTCCCATTGCTTAAATTGACTCTACTTTTTAACTCAAAACTGAATCTAGCCATGCACGTACATGCATGCCTGTGATTTCATGTATGCTTGCCCATAAACGTCTGTCTCTTCACGTGCTGATGAACTCCCACACATGTACCTCTCGATCTCCAATACTACTCCTTTCCCATTTCAACATCAAGAACCTGAGGAGGACGGTCTCCTCAATCAATTTATTTTCTTTTTTTCCCATAAGATAAAACGTGACACCAATCAAGTTTAAATTATTTGATGAGGGTAGATTTGGCCCTCCAATGAAATTGTGACACGTGGCACCTCGTGACAACTAGGAAAACACCCAGCCAACAAACTTACGAAGTTGGTGACCCACCTGAGCACCAGTCTGGCCGGCCTGGCGCGACCTGCGCGCAGCCTGACGCGCGCCTGCGCGACCTGTGCGTGGCACACGCGACCTGCACGGCGCGCGCGCGCTCAGTCGAATTGCGCCGCACCAGGGAGCTCCAGCATTCTCTAAGTCATCGGCCGCCTAGTAGGCAGTTCGCCACTAGGCAGTTCACCACCGAGTAGCTCGCCACCGAGAAACTCGCCACCAGGCAGCTCGCCACCAGACAGATCGCCACTGGGCAGTTCGCCACCGAGCAGCTCGCCACCGGGCAGTTCGCCACCGAGCAGCTCGCCACCGGGCAGTTCGCCACCAGGCAGTTCGACAACGAGCAGCTCGCCACCGAGCAGCTCGCCACCAGGCAGTTTGCCACCGAGCAGTTCACCACCGGGCACCGGGCAGTTCGCCACCAAGCATTTCGCCACCAGGCAGTTCGCCACCAAGCATTTCGCCACCAGGCAGTTCGCCACCAAGCATTTCGCCACCAGGCAGTTCGCCACCAAGCATTTCGCCACCAGGCAGTTCGCCACTAAGCAGCTCGCCACCAGGCAGATCGCCACCAGGTAGTTCGCCACCGGGCAGTTCGCCACCAGGCAGTTCGCTCCCAGGCAGTTCTCCACCGAGCAGTTCGCCAGTAGACAGTTCACTACCAAGTAGCTCATCACTAAGGCACGCCACCACCAGGTCAAATAACGAGGTACTTAGCCAAAAAATTTTACATCACAAAACATTGGTACGTGGCCGAAAACGGTTACATCATTATTCATTTGGTTTAGTCTAATTTTTTTGTCAAGTTCGATTCTAATGTGAAACTTGCAAATCTAATAAACTTTATATAATATATGATATTTTGTATAATAAAATATAATCTTTTTTTGTGTATGTACCAAGCTCGAACCAAATCTATCCCTAATCCTTTATACCCTAAAAGCTAGAGCCTTTTCCCACAAGTGATGTTATTGGTTACAAGCTTAAAATTTTCATCGATCATCAACAAATTTCTTAAGAACTCTGACCCAGTTTTCTGTTTTTTATCGTCTATCAATCCAAATAGAGCCTACATGATTAGCTGCACCAATCCTTTGTTTTGCCAAAAAGCAAGAGCTACTAAGCTGAAACTTGATTAACCCATGGACAGAAGGCAAAGCCTAGTGAAATAGTAGTGGACCTAGACCTCCCCAACTCCCTCCCATCACAATATAAAAAAAGATAAAAAATACAAGTAATAAACAAATAAATGGAAACTTTTAATGAATTCTTACTGCTGTGTTTGATTTGCTAAAAAATAAGAAATAAGCAGAAAATTGATAGAAAATTCTTAAAGAATCTTACAAAATTTGTTAAAATTTTTCCCTCATATTATGTTTCTCCCGTATTTTGATAAAAAAATTACATAGTTAAAATTAAAAAAAAAAAAATCCAACCCTTCTCTTTAGAACACAAGGAAGTTGAAAAAAAAAAGGTTTCCATTTAATGCTGCCCTTTTCACATTCCAAAAACTATTATCTTTTGCACGTGTGCATCAATACAAAGATTGTGGATTTTATTTCTCTATTTATTTATTTGAGAGAAAAGAAAACATTTAAATAATTAATCAGGGTTGCATTCACCTCTCTAACCAACTTTATGTGCCCCACGAAAAGGAAAAAAAAAATAAAAAAGAAAGAAAAAAATTCATATGTACCCATCCACCAAAAACTGATGCACGTGCCACCCATTTGTCTCTGCTTGTTGGTATAAGACAATTTAAACAGACCCAATATACGTACCCCTTCCCGTGTGACCCCACCCCAAAAGTCTTGTTCCATTCATATCTTATATTTCAGTACATTGATAATCAGATGGAAATGCTGGCACGTTAATGTGATCCACACGTGCTTAGGTCTACAAAATTTCAAGGAAAAAGACGAGTGAAGAGGATTAATGATCAGGACCCACCATTGAAAGGGTCCCACCTAATAGATTATTCTATTAGCTCAAAATTCAATATAATTATTGATGAGTAGGTATGTTCAGTGAACCTAATCTTTTGCTATCGCTCTTGCTTTGCCACATCTCAGCATTTGGAGCCATATGTGCTACTACCGGATATCAACATAAAAAAGTATCACCAAGTTTAGCTCTATGTCAATTGAGGCTCCGTTTGGCATGTTTTTTCGTATAGGTTGTTTTTTTTTTTTAATCCAATCTATGATTTTATTTTTTTCCTGTTTAGTAGGAAAAAGATTTAATCATCGAAAGTCATAAATTAAAAAAAAAAAAAAAACACAGAAAGATGGTTATTTTTAGAAAGTTTCAAATGGAGTTTTTCACTTTTTTTAATTCGTCTTTGTGCGAAAAGACACAAAAAAAAAAACATCTTAATCAAACGTTTTTTAAACTACTAAGATCTTAAAATCTTACACAGTCTTTTAACTATTAAATCTGCCAGAAGATCTTCTAAAAAATCTTGCCAAACAAACCCTTAAATCTGACTAGAAAAGATTGCAGGCTGAAAAAGAAAATACAAAATTAAGTAGTTGCCATCACAAAGAAAGATACTTGGTTATCATCACTTAATTAGTAATATTTAAAATCAGAGCCCATGTCACAATCCGTTATTGGACATTCCATGTGAGACCATGAGCCCCATGTTTTAAAGGGTACTGTTTTGATAGTAACAAGCCACCTTCTCCTTCATTCTTTTATTTATCTATGATTTGGATTGCCCTAGTAGGGTTCTATGACTTTGATTGTTTTGTTCAACTCTTTATAGTTAGAATTCTGGTTAGTTTCACAGAAGTTGATTATTGTAAAGGCACTAGGCTGCAATTGGCATTCTTTATTTTAAAGGCTTATCTCCGTTTTTGTAATTAAAAAGTCAGTGCTTATAGGGGCATTTCAACTGCAAAAAAAGTGATTAGTCCTTAAAATAAGGAATGCCAAATGTTGTCTTAGTAACGTATGAGTAGGGATGTCAATGGACCGATTTTGGGTTAGACCCATCCATATCAAAATTCATTTGGACAAATTGGATGGTCCAATAAGACATTAAATTAGACCGGTCCAGATTTAATGGTTCAAAGTATTTATGGGATTGGATTGGACTTGGCCCATCCGTAATGAATTTATATTAGTTGGGTCAGATTGAATCAATACCAGGTCCATTGATAGAAGACAAGAATGCCGGTGTCAATGGACCAGGTTTGAGTTAGAACAAATCTAAATTAAATCCAATTTGAACGTATTGGACCGTCTAGACATTGAATTGAACTGGTCTAAAATGGTCCAGAGTATTTATGGACTGGATTAGACCTGGTCCATAAAAAATGGACTCATATGGGAATCAAATCGGATTGGACTAAATCTGGGCCAATTGACACCCCTTAGTGAGGACATTCAAAGTTAACACAAAAAATTGCATTTTCACGCAATCTGGATTAATTAAACTGCTTACTGATACAATGATTCAAAATGGAGCAGTTCAGAGTTGTTGAATATGAAGCTGTTAAACATGACCATATCCAATTCATTGAATTCTCATTATTTTGTGGTCTCTGCAGCCGTTCGTGTTGAATTGGTTGAATAAAGCCCAGAAAAATGACTGATAATGTCCTCAGCAAACCTCTCTTGCTTCCATAGTTGGATAAAGATATCAAACAGAACTGTCAAGCTATTGTTGCGTCGCTATAAAATATGACTTTGAATTAGGCTCCAGACCCATACAACTCATCTAACAGAAGAAACACAATTTAGGGATGCAATTGAATTGAGCTTTTAATAAAATATAGTATGGGCTTAAATTCGACCAATAAAAATATTCAAATAATTCAAACTTTTGGGTCAAGCTCTAAATTCATCAAATGTCTAATCAAATGGATATTAAACCAAATAATAAATCAAAAAGTATGGATAGGCCCAATGCAGATTTCTGATTTCCACTGCAAAGTTATAAATATTCAAAATGTCAATAACTTATACTTTATGCACCAACACCCATCCGTGAATTAACTTCAATTCCGAGCTAACACCTACCCAACAGTATTTTGAGTCTACAAATTCTGACCCGGGGCTGAACCGTCATTCTCCCAAAAATAAAATTCCAATCGAACAAGAATTAACACTGTTTTACTCGAGTCAAATCAAGACATGATCGCCAAAATTCAGCTTAATTCGACTTGATTATAACGCAATTAGTTATCTTAATTATATTTGTACAGCGTCGTCAACTTTCAGAAAATTTGAGAGAACTTGTATCCATGAGTAATGTTGATAATACAGAAGAGAGAAGGTGAACTTAGATTAATTTCATTTCCTTTCAGTCTTATTTGAAGGGTCTCTATGACAATTAAGTAGCTAAGTTGACGTCAGCTTTTAGTTCTTTTTAGGAAATTTCAAATTTGGACAACTGGGCAGGAATAAAATTGACTTCCCACTTGCCCCAATTCTGCAGATTTTAAAATAATTGCCATCCCCTTGAAACTCTGAAATCTGAAAGCACGGAAATCTCCACGTCCACGCTTAAAAATAATCCTCTAAATCTAATAGTAATAACCCAATGCCTTATAAATTAACCACCCCACAACCCACACAAGTTGTGGTATATCTTCAACCTATACCGTCCGCGGGACTCAAATCAGCGGGGAATTTCCAAGAAGGAAATCTGCTGAATCCGCCTCGTAGTTCCCGGGTTCATATTGAAATCTCTAGGCCCATAAATAAATAAGTGCGGTACTGCGGTGGGCAGTGGATCAATAAAGAGGCAAGAGCTCTTCTTGTCTATGGGCCCCAGATCGCTATCAGGTTCCCACTTCCCACTCACAGATAAGGCCCAAGCCCAATAGAAACCCAGTGAATGCCCAAGATGAACGTTGAATTGGAGAGAAGAAGTTAGAAGTCATTTCCATTATAAAGCGTGCAGGGGACGTGGATGGTTGATGACCGTTGATCTTGTCCCAAACTGAGGGTTCACTTCCCAGACCCAACTCTCAATTGTTTGTTGCCGTGTCGTTTTGTTAATTTCTTGTACGCTGCATGGCCGGAGCCGACGCAAAATGGATCTATGCGTCGAAAGCTTGTCGACGGAGTGTCAACCGATTGACGCCAACCTGTGGTGTCGGCCGCCGCCATCTTTTAGAGGAGATCGGCTTTACACGATTTACAGCTGGAGAATTATCTACCACAAAACGCCATTATTGTACCGGATCAAGTTGCACCGACCACTCCCAGAACTGTTGAGCCAACCAACCACTATGAAACCCGAATCCTCTGCACGAACCGGACGGCACTGGCCCAACCACCGTTTCCTCTACCTCTAAATTGTGAACCTCAGCTTCAATTGCGTCGAATTGAGACGACGGAGTCAAATGGTCACGGTGGCATCACAAGAGAGGAAAATAGAAGATTTATCTCTGAAGTCTCTACGGAAGCATCTAAGGCTCAAACTTGTTGACTAGTTAATGTCGTCGTACTTGTCTCATTAGTCATGATTGTTAGTTAAAGCTTAAAAGGAGCCATCGTATCTTAAGCGGGGCCATCTCTCAGGAAAACAGAGCATCAAGCAGATAGGTGTCCTCAAATTCAGAGGAACAAGTGTTGGGCTCAGCAGCCGCTTTACATGGAGAAGAGACCAAGGCCTAGCCTAAAGGCATTGTCGTCCTCTTTGGTGGACTCCGGATCGGGGACATCTCACATTTAAGAAGAAAAGAAACTTTCAGACACCGTGTGTGTGTGTTTGGCTTGGTGCATAAAAGGTGATCCAGCTTTGGAATAATTTAAAGAGAGAATATATGGTAAATTGCATGGGTTCAAAATTGTACGATTCATTGCATAATGGCATGGATGAAAGGACACGTCAACCTTAAGAAGAGATGCATGGATTGTATTTTCTGGGCTCCCAAGAGCGCAAAATTGTCTTTCCCAGCGTTCTTACGGGCAAATTTCGTCTTCATCCATGAAACCCCATATGCATTATAACTGGAATAATACATTTTTGGATTTTATACATATCTCAGTGACAAGACATTTGAGACAAGTCAAGCACTCTGTGCAGGGAAATACAAAAACACACTCATCCATTGTAATTTGTTAATAATGATGCAAAACTATAAATTTTGGCTAAAAATGATTTGTTAGACATACATACCATTCATTTGACTAACTTTAATCAATATCTTTTTTTATATATACGGGGACCAATTTTAAATGCACAAGTCTTTCACTTCAAGGTCATTGTTACAAACTGAATTCTCACCAGAGTGATAATGAAATAGTGGATGAGTTTTTTTTTTTTTCATGAAATTCCAAATTAAACAGCCTTTCTGTTCTACCGAGATTAAGGCGTATAAAAGAGGAACCACGCACTATATCAGGAAATCTTTATGACAAAACTAAATATAAAATAAGAAAACATATTTACCATATGAAAAAATAAATAAATAAATTCATCTACATCCTAAATCCAACACAATTCCAAAGAATTTTACTATTTTACTACAATTCAATTAATGAATGGATCATATTTTCAGATTTGATTTAATCCGATTATGGCTAAATGAATATCTGAATCCACCTTAAACAAATCAAATTCGAATAAACCTAATCAATTTGCATCTTTATAAAAGAACCTAAGGCCTAAGGCTGAGTTTGGAAGGAGTACAAATGTAAATATGTATAGTTTAAAATCTTATATTCTGTATTTTTTTATATGTATTTATGTTGTACATATTTGCATTTGTACTGCTTCCAAAATGAACCTAAATTTACAAAAGTACATATAAAACAAGAAGTTACAAATTGTATAAATTTGTATATAGGAAAACAAGAGTCCATGATCCTATTAATCCCATGCCACATGAATGCTGTTCTTTTTTTTGGTCTCAAACTTTACTTCAAGAGGAGGGGTAACCATCATTTTGAAGCAACTGAGCCAGCACCAAGGTGCCAATCAACTAGTTGGTAAGGGCAAGATCAGGCTAGCATTAACGGGTATTTGGATGTTAGTTAAATGAATCTGGTTGAACCGGATAGAAAAAGACGAAAGAAACTTAAAACCATTCATTCTTTTGAATTATTTAGGATTGGGATGTGTACTCCCTCCCATTTTCTCCTTCGAGCCCTAATATAGAAAGCAATCCATTGGTGATTTCACTGCACAACTGACGTATGTGAATGGAGAATTCATCGACGACAAGAAATCAAGCAGCAATAAGCATGTTTTTCTTCTAAGGAATTCTTTTTCTTCTTCTTCCCTGGAAACTTATTGATTTATTTTGCTTTTTAATACTTTTGAAGTCAGCATTTATGTAGACGGCAAAACTATGCATCTTATATTATTTTGTATATATTTGTATTTATACTCCTTCCAAACTGAACCTAAACTCCTTCCTCTCTTAAACAAATATCTGCATCCCCAAGTTGGTACCCAAAAACATAACTGGATCCAGTTCTCTGTTGCTCTGGTGCCCTTTGTCTAATACAGAAGAACTGAATTCCTTTTCCGTTTAATGCAGTTCTATGAGACTTACTGCACTGCTTTGAGAGCTGAAAACCTGGAATTTGGACTACAGAAATGAAATCTCTAAAAACAATCCTCTAACTAGAATTCCAAGATTTAATGTTATTTGATTTCATCTCATTCTAAAAATTCCAAAATGATTTTTATATTATTAATGCATGGTTGTTCACCCTACATGAGTTATGCCTGTGCCTCAAATCAAGCTCTATTACTTTGTAATACAAATTTGTTGCAAGTAAAAAAAATAAAACTTCGATTTTTTTACTCTTAAATTTATAGTTGCTTGCAAAGCCTACAACTTGCAGAAAAATGCCCATCTTAATTTGGTGAAACAAACCAGGTGTAGAGAATTAACTGTTCTCTATTTGGAACTTTGGTGGATTGCCTTCGATCAAGATACCAACGATTTGGGGATGTGGTTGTTCATTTAAGAGGAAAGGGGGTTCAGGTACTGATAAAGAAGTGATATTGGCATTAACTTAAAACCCCTCGCAATTCCTAGAGTTGAGGAACTCCAGAGTTTTGAATATATCGTCGTACATTATCGGGTAGCGATGTTCTGGCAAAAGACGGTAATTGACGGAGACGACAATGGTGAAGACAATACGCGCTATCTAGCGGCAAACAAAGCTGTAGCCCTTAATGTTATCCACCGGTGGCTTTTACGTTTACGGACATCATGCCGATGGATGCTTCTAGCTTAGGGCTTGGTGGGGGAGAATCGAAAATGGGAGGAAGACCGAAAAATCCCATGTAATTAAAATGTTTATAACTTTTTTAAGTATTTTTTGTGCTTTTAGATTTTTTCGATTAACAATTAAATGTACGTTAACGTTAATAACTTTTAAATATGCTCACGTAACAATGGAGTCGTTGGTAAGGTCTCTTATCAAAAAAGCAACTGAACGCGCCCTTCACTTTAGCACTAATAGCAGCAGATTCATGTTCTTCTCAGCCAACGAGGACAGCGTTTAAGGCACTTTGCACAGAAACCCATGATAAATGACAAGGAGCTGTCCCAATTGGCATTTACTCCAGGCACATGGTTATGATCACTTTCACAACAACTGAACAATCTATTCAAAGTGTACCAGTTATGTTTCATCTTCCCCAGTTTTGGAGCAGTGACTATTAATAATTCTACACGCTACTTCGCCTAGGAATAATTAAATTATATATATTTGTTAAGTAGTATTACCAAAGAAATAACTGCCATTAACACAAATCATCTCATCTGAACCGCACTTATCCATTTATCTTGTTTGTGAGCATTATGCGTATTTGCATCCCCTAATGACTTTTTTTTATTAGTTTTGACAAATTGGGCATTAGGTTCGGTTTGCAAAGAACAGAGTATAAATATATATAAAATATAAGGTTTTCCACTTTACAAATTTGTATTGAACATGTTTACAGCAGATAACGTGGCTCAACATTGGGGAATGCAAATCATGCCTTCCAGGAAATGTGGGTACTATTAAATATTAAAATAAGAAAAAGGAAATGTAAGCATCAAAGGGAGAAAACAAGTCAATGGAGAATCTTGCTATGTTGATTTTGAACTAATTAAGACTTGAATTGATTATGTAGTTAATAATATAAAAAGTGTCTTTTTTTTGTTATTTTTGCTATATTTATGTCTGAAAGGATAAACTGTATAGATAATATCATGGTTTTCAAATCACTGTTGATGTGGACAGTCAGACTATTTAGCCTAGGAATCGTCTAAGTAATTGGTTCTATTTTACCTCAAATCTGGTCTTTGGCCAAAAAACATTGAATCAGCCAATAATTTGTTGATTTGGGCGGCCGAACCGTTAACTTGTCGACCTGTTTATTGGTTTTTGACAGTTTTTTTACTTTTAATTACTTTTTTTTGTAAGTTTCTTTGGTAAAATAGGTTGTCCACGGTCAAACCGTCAACCTAGAAACTGGTGGCCAAAATGGTTCCGTTTCTAGGTCCATTTTTAAAACTATGGATAATATATAAATAAGTTTGATTAAAGTTACTTGTTTAATTAACTTGCACCATTCACCTTCTATTTTTATAGAGTAGGAGGTTGTAGATATACATTGGTGAATTAAATTGCACTATTTATCTAGAAATCCCATCTTACTAAGTAGATGAAATAAGAAAGACCAGCCCATACGATCAAAAGCTTTTGACATGTCTAATTTGATAGCCATGTATTTCTTAACTTTGGATTGAAATTTCATTTTTTGTAGAATCTCCTTCACTAGCAAGACATTGTCTAGAATTTGTCTCCCTTTCAGGAAACCCGATTGATCAGGTGAGACTAAGTCTTGTAGAATTGGTTATAGACGCTACACCATCCATTTTGTGATAATCTTGTAGAGAACATTACATAAGTTGATTGGCCTGAAACTGGAGACATCAACCGACTTGTTGTTCTTAGGAACAAAGACAACATTTGTGTTGTTTATTGCTTTCGGCAAAAATTATGTGTTAAAAAACCTAAGAACCATGGAGTAAATGTCCTAACCAGTTATATTCTAGAAATACTGGAAGAAGAAGGGGGGTAAAGCCATGGGGACCCGGGACCTTCTGAGGGTTAAATTGTTGAACCACTGATGAAATTTCATCAAAGGTAGGTGGAACTAAAAGTGAGTCCCATTGTTGTGGGGATAGAGTGGGGAGGTTCAGATCATTAAGTTGATCTAGATTAAAGTCCTCGGTAAGGCCTCCCAATTGAAGAAGTGCATCTTTGAAGATGCTAATTATAGAGTCCCTATTAGAGGACCAGGAGCCTTCCGAACACTTTGGCCAATCAATGGTGTTCTTAGAGTTATTGAAATTAGCCATGTAGTGAAAGAATTTGATGTTTTTGTCACCTTTTCTAAGCTATAATTCCCTTGATTTCACTCTCCACAATTGCTCTTCTTTGGCCAGCCAGTAGTTATATTGGTTTTAAACGAGTGTAGTTGTTGTTGTTCTTCCCTTGATAGAGCCCTCATTTGTAAATTTGATATTTTCTTAGAAAGCCTCCGGATGTGGTTTTGTATTTGGCCAAACTGGGTTTTATTCCAGAGTTTGAGCACGTTTTTGCAGGATCTTAGTTTGCCAACAATTTGGTGCCCTGGTGTACCTCACATGGGCTGATTTCACAAGTCAGCAATTAATTGAATTAAATTGGACCTGATCTATAATGGACTCAAAGTAATGGACCAGATCGGATTGGACTAATATGTAGTCCATTGACAGCACTAGCTATCATTCTCTAAGTAAGGCTACTTGGTTTTCTTTGGTAGTATAGGAGAGCCGTAAATCAGGCCAGGCTTGTCTAGTCACTATAACACATGCGTCGTGTCGGGTTTGGGTTTTTAGGCCAACAACCGTCATGGCCTATATATAATAATTATATAATATATATTGTTTTTATTTAATTATACTATTTTATTTTAATTATATTGGAATTTATAATTTTATATATAAATGATTGTATACGTCAAAATTCATATAAAATAAAATTTCAAGATTTTTTTTTTTATTTTTGTCTATTTTATTAATTTTTTTAATTGTTTTTAAAATGCCTCTCATATCTTGGCCTGGCCCTAGCCTGCTTGGACTCATGTTGGGCCTGACCTCTAAAGTATCCGAGAGGAAGCAAGCAGAGACCGTAGGCCAGCATGGCATGACCCGCCAAAGCATGGCAGCCCTGTAAAGTCATGTCAGGTCAGCCCAATTTACACCTCGACGACTTGGTTTGGTGATCTAGGGCTGCAAATGGTATTCGGTTATCTGATTCCGAATTCGAAATTGATCCTATTAAGCCGGATCCGAATTCAATCTGTTTATAATTGGATCAAATATGAATCTATACATATCCGATCCAATATAATCCAATTCGATTATTAATGTTGGTGTTAATGTTGTATTTTCACTAAATTTTCATATGTTCAAGTTTTATATATGCAATTCTCAATTCATTTTGTTAATAAAATATATTATTAAAATAATTTTTAGTTCATCTTATTAATAATATATAATATTTTTTATTTTTAGTCTAATTATTTAATATCCGATTATAATCCAAATTTAATTAGAATCCGTTAGATATTTAATAAATATGATCTGATTTGATTCAAATGCTAACAAATCAAATTCGGATATGCCTATTAAAAGTTCAGTTTAAAATAGATTTATTTATTTTTTTGTCAGAACTCATTCTTTAAGGCTGAGTTTGAAAGGAGTAGAAATGCAAATATATAAAATGTAAAACCTTGTATTTTGTATTATTTTGTATGTATTTATACTGTATTTTGTATTATTAGAAAAAAACAACTTTCAGCCCATTTCTGCTTTCTGGGACCAATTCTTACATCTGAGCTGGACAACCAAACAGCCGGAACTTTTGTTCATCAAAGAGCACGTGGTGTACCGTCCTTCTCCCCAGTTTTTTCGACCAAAAATCCCTCGATGTGCAGCAACTCGATTCCATCGAATTCATTATCATTCAATTATTAATGTACTGTCAACTGCTATTAATATTATAGCACTGCTTCTGATGGCTTTGCTTGCAATCAAAAGCATAATAGCATTAACTTAGTAGTATTTAATTGCTTTCCATTATCAAATAGTATGTTCTAATAACAATCCTAGGGAGTCTCCATCCCTAGAAATTTTTTATTTTGATTTTCACACTTCAAGAATCGATATTGAGAACCCCAAGGATTAGACAAAAGGAGTGCCTTTTAGTTTTGACCATAGGGGAATCTAATATCTTTTGTTTTCTGATTAGGCGATGTGCCCAATTATCAAAATTGACGTGGCAAAATCATTCCCCCCACTCTGTTACTATGAAATCAGCTATATAAACGGTGTGTCATTGAATTGAAGAAGCAAACAAGGGAATGAGCACAGGGCACCCAATTTCCCATGCAACTCTTTTATGGAGCTCAAGCACAAAGGTTACCTATATCGCCCACCGAACTGCGCAAAGCAGTTTAATCCATTTTGCCATTTCTCCACATTTAAAGGATTGCTGGATTCGGAATCAGCATTAAATGAATCCAACCATTTGTGTTGGTGTTTTAACTATCAATGTTTCACACTGAAACACTACTGTTTTTTTTTTTTGGTATTTGGTGAAACACTACTTTGTGTATTTCAATTTTTTACGAAAACTATGTGTTTTTCATCCATGTAATTGGATGCTGTCTGATACGAGGTGTAGTCGAATCAGATATGCAGCAGATAATCTCATCAATTTGAACGAAGCCGAAGTGTAAGAACAAGGTGGTGCACCGAATGAATCTGCAAACAGAAGAAAGTCAAAGGCCCGAGGAAGACATACCCAGGGAAGGCATTCTAATGTTCAAATTAGTAATAGAGGGCGAAGTCGTCAGGCTGAGCTATTAAGGAAAAACTGCTCCAAGTCAAGGAGGGAGTAAGAGAGCAATAAGAGCAAGAGAGTGAGAGGGGTAAAGATGGTGAACCTTAAGGGAGATAACTTTAAATAGCCAAGTGTTCATGTTGTATTTGGACATGCTCCTTGCGGGGTTATAGGGATGAGGCTGCCCGCTAGGGTCTTTTGAAGGCTTTGCCTTCCCTGGAGGGGGCGCTTATCCTTGGGAGGCAACACTTATCCTTATCCATGAGGGGTTATGTTTATCTCCAAGGTCTTAACTTAAGTGATTATCCACGTTCTTTGGTAGGCAGCACACTAACATGGTCCAAACACATCGGCCATAGAGGCATCCACGTGGTACCTTCGACCAGCTAAGGCATGGCCCAAACATAATCCACATATCGGAATCACTTCAATCAGAGTATTTATACTTTGCCATACTTCTTAAAACACTCCCTACATAGACTTTCATGACAAGCGTTTTATGATTGTTTTTACTCAAAACAGTCTCTAACCAAACAACAAATTGACCATTAAACTCAAAATGCCTACATAGCACTGATGTAACAATGCCTGCACTTACGCTATGTTTGGGGGTGCTTAAGTTAAAAATAAGTGCTTATTCGAATAAACACTTATTTGCATTTGGCACCCAACTTTTTCAAATGCTTATTTTAAAAAATAAGCACCTATTTTATATTGCTTTGGGTGTTTGGTAAATCTTTTTCCCTAATAAGCACTTAAATAAGCATTTGTGACTATTTTGTCCTTCATTTTCTTTCAATTTTTCAAAAATATATCATTTTCAAAGTATTGTTATTAAATAACTTTTATGAAAGTGTTTTTAGGAAAATGTTTTCATGAATGTACTTTCTTACAAGTGCTTTCATTGAAGTGCTTTTATAAAAATACTTTCTTAAAAGTGCTTTCATAAAAATACTTTAATAAAAACATTTTATTGAAAATATTTTATAAAAAAACTTGTAAGAAAATACTTTTATAAAAATCAACTAGGGATACTTTTATAAGTTGTATTTTAAAATTCAATTAGAGATAATTTCAGAGGAAATTTTGGATAAAAGCTTATTGTATAAATACTTTAAAAAAATGTGTGAAACAATAGAAAAATCCCCTATTGCTTATTATGCGCTTTATAGCATTAATCAGGCAGCCTTGCGGCTAAGGCCCTTTTTTTTTTTTCCGAGTTGGTGCGACTAAGGCCTTGTGATCACTGATTTGTTGGGATGGCTAAAATGGTAAAATCCAATGGGAGGGGTAGATCTTTGTTTTGAATCGGGGAAAGCTCCAAAGGTTAGAAAAGCCCTTGGGTTTGTGGGTTGAGTCGGTCGTCCACATGCATCCCAGAAAGAGTGATGGGTGCGGATATTGTGGAGGGCCCTCATATTTTTAGCCCTCAAGCCCAGAGGCCCACATGCTCCCGCCGGATAAGCCCACACCGTGCCACTGACCAAGCCAGGAGGAGGATTAGATCCTGATTCTCGGTAAACTTGTGGGTCCCACCCTCCTGACTGATCTCAAAAACCTCGTGCCATGTTCCCCTTTGGCCCCCTACCAAACAAAAAATCGATACACTATGGGCCAGGCCCATTTCCCTCCTTCCGGGATCGTTCTAACATGGTTACTAGGTTCTGCTTCTGCCTAAGAATTCAACCTTTGTTATTCTGGCCGAGAGTTCCTATTCTTTCACTACAGTAGATTTACAGACTTAATCTTGCTTATGATCTGTACTTTGTTTTTTCTTTGGGGGGGGGGGGGGTGTAGATTACTTAAAGCCTGTACTTAATATATATCATTCATGTCTCTATGACTCTATCGTCCCTGTCTACTCAGATCTTGCAAATCTGAGCTTTGAATTGGAAGATCTTGACCACTGATTCAAACTGGCCTCACTAGCTAATCCTTATCCTAGCAAGGTTCTATTCAGATACTGACCTTCGTCTCCCTTTCTCTCTATCATAGACCACATGGGTGGCACATAATTGTTATTATAAGATAGTACAGTTGTTATTGCTGGCCAAATGGGAGGTGGGGAAAAAAATTAGAAATACATTCGATTCTTTTGGAAGGTTAATCTGTAATTTGGAACTCACACAAAATCGGAAGAGCCTAAATTGCACATGGGGTGTCTACTAATCCTTATTTTAACTTGTTTTGTTGCTTTTCTTGTTCACCAACTTTATATCAAATGACAAAATAAAGTAGACAGCTTCAGAAAGATTAATGAAGTGAGAATGGGATTTTCTTTTAAATATATTCTCGAATTGAGAGGATTTTCGGATCACTTCTGTGAATTGATTCAGGCTTATGTTGCTTCTGATCATCATAGAATCATCTTCAATGGACAGTGAACTAGCGAAGTGAGAAGATAATTCTTTTTAGGGGGTTTCGTTAAAAGAGAGAGACACACACACACAATTCCAATTAGTGATTGTGATTGCAATCATGTGCAATGTAAATTTCTGAAACCTATATTTGCGAAAAGGGCTTGGGAGGGGGCGGGCAATTTTGATTCGGGGGGTTTTGGATTAGCCACGTGTATTATAGATAAATAATAAAACCTGATTTTTTTTTTTACTTTTTAGATCTCGAGTTTGCCATGTGGCAAAAATTTATTGGACCGAAGTTATCTACATATTGAGATGGTAATGTGAATCACGTGAACGTATTTCAGGATGCGAAGGTGAGCTAATAAAACACCTACTTGGTCTATCCATAAAAAAAAATAAAACCAAATTAGGGGACTAATTTGGTCATTTTAACAATAAACTTGGTTCTTCGCATCCTAAAACGGAACCAAATCAAAGTATAAAAACATTAGCTTTATCAGCACCACGTGTGATGCAAACTCCTTGAAAATAAAAGGACCACTTTTAGTCATTTTCGAATTTAGTTTCCATTTTTCTATCCACTCTCCCAAGTCCCAAGTCCCGAGTGGAGAACCACTCCTCCTATATATTATATATTAATTAAGGTGGTGTTCGGGACTGATGCTAACTTCTCAAAAATTGGCACTAAATAAGAGCTATAACTGCAATTCAAAAATCACTAATAGCTGATTATTTTAGTATTTAGTTGGTCCATTTTTTAGAGAAATCAATAATATTCATCTTTTCAGGCTGATTCTGATTATTTTTGGATGAATCGGCATCTAAAAGGTTAATCTCATTAAAGAATCAACATCAGTCAAAAACATCTTTTTACATGATCCCATTTCCCGACTAATGGTCGAATTAAACTCTGGTTTCACAGTTGTAGGAAAATCCCCGTTTCTGCACTGGACGGCTCATGATCTTGGGCTCCGGTCAATTCCATTTCTATTTCTATTTCTATTTCTGGTTTGGTAAAACGATCCGCTCTCAGGGCCAAAAAGGCCCGAAACCCGAGTCAATAGGGCGTTCCCACACTTCCGAGTTCACCTAATTTTAATTAAACAGTCCATGTCTACTCCAATATAATAGTGCAACAGTTAAGATTTTGGCTTCCTTGTTGGTGCAAAATGACAGAAATGGGCTGCAGCAACTGCGAAACCAAGGCATCCTTTGAAACCGAAACCCATGTGATCCCGGCAGATTTTGTCTTTAACCTACACCAGAAGATGTCTGTCGTTGGCCTTAAAGCTGGACATAAAATAAGGGTAAATTCGTTATTATCCAAAAAATGAACCCATGTGAATATTCGATTTTTTAAATTAAATCTTTTGTTATTTAGTGAATTTTACGTGTTCCGATGAATTCTTCTCTTTGGAATAATTATAAGCGTGACGTGATACTTTGCTGCAGCCTGCGGATGCGCAGGAAGAGAGGGGCATTGACGTTATTTTATACAATCCAAGGGGCATTTTTGGTGGGTGGCATGCATAAAAGCCTACGAACCCCCCTCCGCTTCGAAGCATCCCACACTCCCACCCCTCTGGCCCTCTCCATCTCCCTTACAAGCAACGATGTCGAAGTTCGCGGCTACGGTGTTGTCGGTGCTGCTCTGCGCCACCTGCCACGTTTCCTTAGCTCTCATCGACGGTAAGCTCTGACAGCTCTCCGTCACGATACGAGTTTCAATTAGAGTGACACTTTTTGGTAGTTTACCGTTCTTTCCTTGCGTTTTCGTTTGATCTTTGGTTGATGCGCATCCTTGACCCTTATCCTGTGTTTAACTCCTCTGTTTTTCCGATCAGCGGAGTGTTTAGATTCAGGTTTCTTTCACTCCGGCTTAGTGTCAGAAGATCTGGCTAAAATGATGAATGTATCCCTGTTGTGGAGTCTGCTGATCTGCTCTTCAACTTGATGAACAGTTGAAATAGAACTAGGTTCACACTTCATAATCTTGGCCGACTGCGGGTTAAAAAAAGTGAAAATAACCTGTAGATTGGAGACTTGTGTCACTTCGAGATTGATAAGTCATCACTGCTGTAGAATCTTTACTCTCCATTAGTTCTTCCTTAGTGAAAATAGATTTCAATCCAGCGGTTATGCACGGTTTCTCTCCCCAATAGTAGATCATAGTTCTGTGTGAGGGTAGTGTTTATTACAGCCCTTTATGACCCTATGACCCTAAACTTCTGCAAAATGTTCCGGCTCGGTCATTGGTCAGGTCTTTATTACTGTTTTGTCACTGTACTAGTGTCTGTAGCCATCCGTTTACCCACTGAGATTTGAATGGAACTGGGGTGAACATGTCATTTTCACAGTTAATAATGTTTGATCTTCCTTTGTTTTTCATTTATTTTCATGTTCTCGGTAGTTGGGCAACATTTAACAGCTTAAAGAAAGTGTGAATCTTGTTCCACGGGAGAATTTCATCCATCCCCAATTATAGCAACCCAGTTAGAAATCACAACCGTCCAAACTTGAATTGGACGGTTAGGATGCTGATAGCTTTAGATCTCTGCGCTCCCGTTCATCTGATAAGCGGACTGATATTTAAAATGTAATGATTGAAGAACATGACAGCATGTGGCACTGCTGCAGAGACCATGTGACCACCCAAGCTGGATTGGTCCTCTAAACTGGACGCGCCCAGATTCCAGATTTACTCAATTAAGTTATAAATAAAGGAACTAGGTTCTGTTAGAGCTCATGCGGACTTAGCTAACCAATTGACGATAATGCCCACGTGGATGGCAAGAAAAAACTGAAATGCTAATATCCATATTTGCCATTTTACCAAAACTGTCCAAATTGGCAGGTCTGTTGCTAAATTTATTCCTCTATTCCTGAACTTTTAAAGTTTATAAAACTGAATCTAATTAATTAATTAATTATTTTAATTTTCAACTTTTAATCCCTGTATTTCCTTTCTCCTTCTAATTTGTTTATCCCCATTAATGCAGGATTATTGCCAAATGGCAACTTCGAATACGGGCCGAAGCCGTCGCAGATGAAAGGGACGCTGGTGACGGACGCCCACGCAATACCGGAATGGGAACTTACCGGTTATGTGGAGTATATCAAGTCGGGGCAGAAGCAGGGTGATATGTTGCTAGTAGTACCTGAGGGAGCTTATGCAGTAAGGCTGGGGAACGAGGCTTCAATCAAGCAGAAAGTGAAGGTGATCAAGGGAATGTACTATTCAATAACCTTCAGCGCAGCTCGCACCTGTGCGCAAGAGGAGCGCCTGAATGTGTCCGTGGCGCCGGACTCCGGCATCCTTCCCATGCAAACTATGTACAGCAGCAATGGCTGGGACTCCTATGCCTGGGCCTTCCAAGCTGATTATCCAGAGGTGGAGATAGTCATCCACAACCCAGGCGTGGAGGAGGATCCCGCCTGTGGCCCACTCATTGATTCCATCGCTCTCAAGGCTCTTTATCCTCCTCGGCCAACCGGCAGTAAGTTCTATCTCATCAACTTATCAACCATGAAACAGTAAAATAATAAGATTTTAATGCGGCCGACCTCAAGTAGTTATAGTTAGTGATTAGGATGATAGTATGATACTTCACATACTTGATTAATTGATTGATGGGCTAGTGGGCCATGGACATATGACTTGTGTAGTATTTTGGGACCATTGACCTTGATGGTTCTTTTCCCCAATCCCCACCATCATCTTTGTAGGATTGTTTTGCCATTCTGGTTGCCAATTAAGCTCGGAATAATTGGGTTTGGGACGTTTGGCTATAGTTTTTTATTGTTTAATTTGTTCTGTAATGATGCAGAGAACCTTTTGAAGAACGGAAATTTCGAAGAAGGCCCTTACGTGTTCCCAAACACATCCTGGGGGGTCCTCGTCCCACCTAACATTGAGGATGATCACTCTCCTTTGCCTGGTTGGATGATCGAGTCCCTCAAGGCCGTGAAGTACATCGATGCCGAGCATTTCTCCGTGCCAGAGGGAAAACGAGCTGTGGAGCTTGTTGCCGGGAAGGAGAGTGCTATTGCGCAGGTAGCTCGGACCGTCCCGGGCAAAGCTTACGCACTCATGTTCGCCGTAGGTGATGCTAACAACAGATGTGAAGGGTCCATGGTGGTGGAGGCATTCGCCGGTCGGGACACAGTGAAGGTCCCATATGAGTCCAAGGGAACTGGTGGCTTCAAGCGTGCTGTGCTCAAGTTTACAGCCGCTTCCCCTCGCACCCGCATCATGTTCCTGAGCACATTCTACACCATGAGAAGCGACGACATGGCCTCCCTCTGCGGACCTGTGGTCGACGATGTAAAGCTGTTGAGCATTCGCAACCCACGACGCGTTTGAGCCGATCGAGTGAGCGCATCGCTTATACCAGGCATGCATAATGTGTATTACTAAGCTTCTTCCAGTAATATACTTAGATATAGACCATTGCTTGGCCATCCTCCTCTGATCATCCTGGAGGAAACGTTAACCTCTCCTTTGAAGCAAAAGGTCTCTAAGGTTCAGGTTCAGGCGATAGAGTACAACAACGGGGATACCTAAAAATGTTTTTGCTGCAAAGCAAGCAAGAGGCCGTAGTGTTGAGTTTAGCATGTTCTCTGGTAATAATATATGTATTACCAAAATGTTATAGATAGAAATTAAGTTGATTGATACCAGCAGTGTGAGATCTCATTAAGTGTCTATGTAGCTTTGGCAAAAATAAAAGGAATTGAAGATGGAAACATATTTGTGATTTGATGATTACCTTTATAATTATGTTTCCTTCTTAATTAATTAATCAAAATCACACATATATATATATATATATATATATATATATATATATATATATATATATAGTCATTGTTGCATGCACAGTAGGTTGTGTTTGGATAATTAGGTTTCCTTCTTAATTAATTAATCAAAATCCCAGCATAAAAGTGTTCTTGGCTTTAGATAAAGTTTTTAAAAACAACTCTTATAACCGAGTGAACCTTCAAAACATATGCTGGGATTCATGTTTCCAGTGGGTCGTCCTCGTCCCCATGCTTCTTAAGTCCTTCATTCTGCTTGAGGTTAAGGTAAGTGTAATATTCGATAGATAAGAAAACAGATGTGATGCCCAGAAAAAGAAAATGCTAAAACAAGTACAAAGTTGTCTCCCGTTGCTCTTCGACTAAATTTTTATAGCCAGGCTGGGAGCTCAGTAAACGCACGCAACTCTCTCCGTAAAGATTTAGAGCAAACAGGATATATATACAGTCAAAAGTTGGGTTGGCCTGGTAGTAGTAGACATCATGGGGAAATATGTGGTATTAAATATATATCCTCCTCTCTCGAGTGTAGTACTAGTACGTCCAAGTTTCACATAAATAAATCAGCAGCTGGCTACGTATCAATTCATGGCACATTCGTTTCCAGCTCCCATGTGCTGGAAGAGTCCCCACAACATCAACACTTCTTTATGGGGTGGTGGTGGGCTTGACTACTCTGGCTCCTGCTGGTGGCCATGCATGAACAAAGATCCTCAGGATAGAACTGGACCAATTATTAATTGGGAATATTAATGGATCTAATCTAATTACATCCAATTATAACTAACAGTTAATTATAAACCTGTAAATTTGGACACGATAATATGATAATGTTACATGGAGGGAAAACCTTGATGACAGCTTAAGACTGTCGACCATGGACACTCAAATTTTCCCCCGAGAAACATGGTATTGATTGGTTTGGGTGCTATTCAGTTTATCATGATAGAATCATTCCCGACCCTATTATATATAATAAGGATATATACCGAAAACCAGAATCCTTGGGACATTAATGTAAGATCTATTTGGTTTTATCGGGTCGGGTCTATTCGATCCATTGGCAGCCCTGGGGCCTAGGTACATATCTAGCTACTCTTTAACATCTTCGTCAATGTAATGTAATTAGCAATTATTCAAATGATTAACGATGAGTTTGTTTGGACATAAATGGGGAAAGAAAAGAGAGCTTGAGCTGTAAGAGGGCAATAACATGACAAACATTTCAGAAAATTAAAAAAAAAAAAAAAAAAAGAGAAAATCTAAGCTTGAAGAATTGGGACATAAGGGAAAAGACTTGGTGGTACATTTGGTTTGTAGAAATCAGGATCAGAATGGCACATTCCAATTTCAACCATTTGGCTGGTGGAATCAGAAATCGGAATACCATTTTCATTCTCGATGGAGTGGCAACTGTGGCATTCCCCAATTTGAGAAAATGAACACAAATGTTTATTAATTTTTGTAAGCATGCATTATAAATAGTTGTTGATATTTTGTTAATACTACTAATAAATGAAAAAGAAGGTCCACTAGTCAGGTCAAATAGGAGCTTATCCATTCGATTAACTCTATTAGTGCCAGGTGGAGGGATCTTGTTATGGATCCAGACTGTCCATCGATCTGATAAGGGGTCCCCTGTCTAAAGAAAAGGGACTACAAATGAACGTGCATTGTATAAGAGAATAAGACTCAAACTTAATTGACAACTACTTCCGATTTACAACTGGGTCTTAGGTTGACCCAGCTAGGTCAGGTTCCAAGGCTCCCAAGCCTAATAAATCCAGCGTCTAGGTTGTATTTGGAGCGCTGTGGGAATTCAAATTGAGATATTCAAAGTTCAAATTTCACTATGGACTGGATTTTGAATGATTTTGGCCCAACCAGTAGATGGATTTTGAAATGAGTGTCCCCTCCCAACAGAAAAGACGCACCGACCACCAAGCATTTCAAAGCAAACACCAAAAGTCCAAAGCAAAAATGGAAGCTTTACATCCCTCTAGAGTCTAGAGTTAATTTTGTGAGGGCTGTGCTGTTTATTTGACCCTATACTGATGTTACCTGGTCCATGGGGCCACAATACAAACGAAATGAATTGCGAACAATTTTTTTTTTTTTGTAAAAGAAACTTTAATAGGAAACAGCATTACACAAGTCCTTCAGGGCAAGCTACTGGATCCAATTCGGGCAAGCCTGAACAAAAGAACCTTCATACACCAGACCTTTTCCGGCCAGATTATGAGCAACTGAGTTTGCTAATCTATTTATATAATTAAAATAGATTCTTTTTTTTTATAAGTGAACCAATACACTCAGATTGAAGAGAATACAATGATTTGTGTAATCTGGTGTATATATATGTATAGATACAAGAGTTTGAGATAAATACAAATACTGGGAATGTATATCTGCCGTTGACAAATAACAGAGGAGATAAGGATAAGGGATTTATGGGATAATAGCATATAAGGGAAACTTTTGGGCCCTAATATCAGTAAAAGTAATATTTTTTAAAAAATTTCAAAAATATGATAACTTTTGAAAAATAATATCAATAAAGGGCAGAATCATTGTTCATCTTTTTCCTCTTGCAATCTATTCACCAGCGCCACCGCCCGCCACCACCTCCGGCAATGCTTCTGCTTGTCTCCACCCACCTCCGCCTCTAGTAATGTTGCCAGAGGTGGATGTGGCGGCGTTGGGCAGAGAAATAACCACCAGTATCTTCGCTGCCACCACCGTCGCCACCGCCGCCACAGCTGCCTCTGCCTCCGCCCACCTCCGATAATGTTGCCAGAAGCGGAGCCGGAGGTGTTGCTGGACGCAGCGGCGAGTGGTAGCAGGCGGTGGCAAGCGACAATGCTGGTGAATAGACTGCAAGAGGAAGAAGATGAACAGTGATTCTCTGCTTTATTAATATTATTTTTCAAAAGTTACCCTATTTTTGAAATTCTTTTAAAAATATTACTTTTATTGATATTAGGGCCCAAAAGTTGCCCTTATATGCTATTATCCTTAAGGATAAACAATATAAATACGTACATTGGCTTATCACAAGAATCACGTAGGTTGGTTGTGTGATTCTAGTGTGATTAAACACCCTCCTTCAAGCGATGCATGGGGTGATGTAATGCACAGCTTGCTTTGTAATTGTTGGAATCGAGGTCTACTCAATGGCTTGGTGAAGATGTCAGCCACTTGGTCATGAGTGGAGATGTATTGAACACGGAGTGTACCCTTGGTCCCGGCATGAAAGACGGGATTGGCACTGAGGTAAGTGGCACTAATGTTGTATATGTTTGGTTCCATTTACGTTTATTGGTGATGCCACATAGGCACCCCATCAGCAAACGCCCTCATTAGTGCCTAATGGATCCTGTGTCATAAATGCCCTCATTAAATATGTTTCTTGGTTTTGCAGTGACATAAGTACAAAATGCTTATTGTATAAACGTAAATGGAACCAAACACCCTTGTTGTCGCACCACAGTGTAGGAATGCATGAAAGAGAGAATCCAAGCTCGCGGAGGAGAAAAAGAATCCAAAGAGCTTCAGTAGTTGCGAGCATAAGACTACCATACTTTGCTTCAGTTCTAGAGCATGAGACAGTAGCATGTTTGCAAGACGACCTGAGAGTAGATTATTGCCAAGATAGATGCAATAACCACCTTGCGAGTGACGATTGTTAGGACATCCGACCCAATCAAAGTAGGAGATGTGCATGGAGGTGATTGAAGAGGGTGTAATACTGGCAAAGGACTAGTGAGCGAGAGTAGGGGATTGCAAATATTGGCAAGCTTTATTTACAACAAAAGCAAGGTCAAGCCGAGTGAGAAGAAGGTACTGTAATGCACCAATTTTACTGCGATAAAGTTGAACACCTGGGAATGGGTTGCCATCGAATTTGGAGAGAGTAGTACTAGGGGCCAAAGGAGTATGAATGTGTTTCATTCCAACAAGACCAGTGCGCTCAAGGAGATCTTGGGCATAGCGACATTGATTTAGAAATAGACCATTAGGCATTTGAATGGCTTCGATACATAAAAAGAGAGAGGGCCAAGATCTTTGACTGCAAAGTGAAATTCGAAAGCTGATATGGGATCAATAATACTAGAATGTTGGGATCCAGTGGGAGTGATATCATCGACATATACAAGGATGTAGAGGCAATCAGCATCACTGCATAAAATGAATGGAGAGGATTCGACTTTGCTAGTTGTGAACCCGTAATCGGGAAGGAAGGAGCTGAGCTTGGAGAACTAGGCATAAGGGGTCTATTTGAGCCCATAGTAGGACTTTCTTAGGCGACAAATGTGAGAAGGCCAAGAATCATCAATAAATCCAAGTGGTTGGGACATGTATACCTCTTCACATAGATCTCCATGCAAGAAAGCATTTTGTATATCAATTTGATGCAAAGGCCAAGAGAGAGATGTAAGAAGAGTGAGAAGAAGTCAGATAGTCAAGGGTTCGACAACGGGACTAAATGTCTCAATGAATTCAAAACCCTCTCTTTGATGAAATCCCTTAGCAACAAGATGAAATTTGTAGCGGTCAACGGTACCATCTGGTTTGCGCTTGAGGCGAAAGACCCACACAGCCAATGTGGATCTTTGTTTGATTGTGAGAAGCACGTAGGCTTAGAGAAGGAAGTTGGAATGGGATGGTGTGTGGCAACAAGAGAGAGAGAGAGGTCTGCGAGGTCTGAAGATGCTGTCTTTGGCCTGAGTGTGCATGGGATGAGTGGAGACAGGAGCGCGCAGCAGTGATAGGTGGAGGGAGAGCCAATGGAGGCAATGAACTCGGAGAAGGTGATGGCAATGGATGACCTATATTATTGTGGCAAGTTATTATTTGCTATTCATAGGCTTTTTCATCCCCAAGAACCACTTTTAGGCAAGTTATTATTAAAAAATTCTTCTTTTTTTTTTTTTAATATCTTGCCTTCATTAGTTTTACCCATAAATTGTGCTCTTCTGTACATATTCTCCAGACTGTTTAGCCAAAAAGAGCGAGGTTAAAACAGCAAGGATCCCTAAACCCTCTTCCCCATCAAACTTATTCCTAATATATCATATAAAATTCAATTCATTTGAGTGCAAACGATTTGAGTGTAAATTCTAATCTATTTTTATTTTAAATTTTGGCTTATTTTATTTGATTGCAGTACAAATAAAATAAATTAAGATATGAACTTATGGTTACAAACTATCTCTAAAAGGTTTTATGGGTTTTCTTTTCTCCCTTCCTTCGTTAAAAAAGAATTAGCTTATTGTACAATTGCACTCCCATGCATTTGTACAAATAAATTTTCACTGCAACCAAACACAGCCTCAGTTACATTGTTTGTGGTTGCTTTTACAAAAAAAAAAAAAAAATCTAAACTTATGGTTTCTAAAAGGTTTTATGGGTTTTCTTTTCTCCCTTCCTACGTTAAAATTGAAGGAAAAAAATCTTCAGTAGATTTAGTGCGAAGAGATGTCCTCAAGGACCTTAACATTGTGATTGAACCAATTGCTCTTGTTTTATTACTAAGAAAATCAAACCCTTTCTATCGGGTTGCTTGACTTGTTTCCACACTGACCAATTAATTGAATTAAATTTCTTTTTGCCTTGGGTTTCTTTGATGCCTAGTTGAATTAAGGCTATGTTTGGTTTGAAGGAAAAGGTAGGAAAACCTTTACAAGCCTTATATAGGTTTTCTAGTCTTTTTCTTCCTTTCCCTATTTTTTCCTTCAAACCAAACATAGCCTAATTGTGCTTTATTGTGTGTGTATTGGGTTCTTTGTTTTATTTTCGCTTTTGATTGAAATCAACGCAAAAATAGTTATTTTTCAAGAAAAAGTAGCCCATTCTTACTGCAGCTTACTTTATGCTCATATTGGGCTGCTTCTTTTTGTATGGGCCTAATCCTAATTCATTTGTTGAACGGACCATGCCTAAGGCTAGCTTGTATCAACAAAAGGGCCATGATTTCTCATGAGGGGTGATTTGGCCCATCAATCGTGAAGTATCCACATGGTAAGTCCAAACAGTTTGATGACACCTTGACATCCTAACCTGTGAGAAACTAGCAGCTGCTCCGCAATAGGGCAACATATATCACCTCGGGAGGACAAGCCAATGACCTCGAAGGCCTGCACAACCTCCCCAACCTATGTAGACAAAGGCTCGAGTAGCTAGTGGACTTCTAGTGTACTGACCCTCCAACCTACGTGGCAAGATGTCCTTATCCTAAGTGACACAACTATTGGTTCCGAGTCAGGTGGCAGCACGTCACCTACCTAGTACGGACGACCCCGGTTCCCGCATGATTCAGAGAGTTTGGATGTGGATCACCACCAATGTGAGATGAATGTGCCCCGAAAATAGCAGACTGATAAGGCCAGTCGTTCCTGGATATCTTGGAAATGTAACACAAACCTCAACCTATAAAAGGACCTTACCATTCCTTTGTAAGGTATACACGATTAGTGCAATCAACTCTTTCTCTCTCTCTCTCAAAACTTTCATTACTAACTTAAACATCAAATTGCCCAACTCACATTCATTACCCGAATACTCTCATTTTTTACCTTCTTATAGTTTGATGGACCGATCTCATCAATTGTTAATCTGAACTATCCTCTAACATGAAGTTTGGAGAAACTATGCAACATCAATTTCACTTATATTATCGTTGGTCAAGTTCATATGCAATTGATGAAAGAGACAAGAGTTACCAAAATGTTTATTTTTTCAAAATTTGTTTGAATTGATGAAACATACTTCTATCAAGCAAATTTTACCCACTAGCCACCAGTCCACCACGATTTATGGGGCTATCATTAGCTTTGGGCCTAGTCTGGTTCTCAAACAAGATAACTAGATAAACCCTGTTTTGAGGGACTCCGAACTCTATTCACATCTACCACAACATATTATTTCGGTGCATTGGAAATATCTACCCATGTATGGATGAGCTGTTATCATGTATGGCTATGATGATATTTGTTATGGGGGTAGAGTTACTGTGGGCAGGAGATCCAGGCTCGTTGTATTCAATCACACGTCGTCCAAATTTAAAGAAAGGGTCGAAAGCTTGGGCCACTTGTAAGGACGAAATTCACCCGCCATTTTGAAGCGGGATCTGATCGGACGGTAAAAATGGTCGCGTCAAAGAAAAGCCAAAGCAAAGCCTTACAATACAGCAGTTAAGCAATTCCCCTCTCTCACGCATTCAAATTTTCCAAATTCCACTATGTTGCAGAGCGCTAAAGAAGAAAGAAGAAAACTGGAAATAATCCCACAAATGGTACTAAATTTCTAGTCTATGTGTTGCTACTGTTAGTGGTAAGGTTTCATTTCTTACAGTTCGTATCTGCAGGCGCTTCCGAACTAGCAAACTGTCTATTACCCTAGTTTTAAGCTTGTCATCGTCGGCGATGGTGGTACTGGTAAACCTCTCTCTCTCTCTCTCTCTTCGAGCGTGTGTGCATGGTTTTGCTTGGATTTTATGGCTTAATATCAATTTGTTGTCGTTTCGTATCTTGATTCGATTCATCGAATTCAAAATATAAAATGCATATGCATTTGATGTAGTTTCAGAACTAAGATTTAGCTTGTTTAGTTAGCAATTTGTTTTTCAGCTGCCCGCACGCCATTCTTCTCAGGGATATATTGAGCTGATGAAATGCGTCTTTATTTGGTGCAGGGAAGACTACATTTGTTAAACGGCATCTTGCAGGAGAGTTCGAGAAGAGATACGAGCGTAAGAATTTGAGCTAGTTCTTGCTTCAATTACTTATTCCTTTTCTTCGTTCAAACTGTGTTTCGATTGCGTCGGATTATTTTCCTGATGTAGTTGTTTGGAAATGCGGTTTGCAGCGACTATTGGTGTTGAAGTTCATCCCTTGGACTTCTTCACTAACTGCGGAAAGATCAGGTTCTATTGTTGGGATACTGCTGGTCAGGAGAAGTTCGGTGGACGGAGAGATGGTTATTAGTAAGTTACTACTCGAAGCTCGCTAATTGTTGTGCTTTCATTTTCTAGTCGTATTCTCTTACTAATATTTGTAGGATTTCATGAAATGTGGATGCTAGATGACACCGATTCTATTCAATGCTAGAAATTATAGCTTCATTCTGTGTTAATGGAGCTTGTTAAATGCATGCATATTCTTGAGGTTCTGTTAACTGCATGCAACTCTTGTTTTGCTGTTTCGTGGGTAGGTTTTTAAGATAGTTGAGTATTTACGAGTGAAGAGGATAATTTCCTCTTTTGTTGCCTATATTTGCTGGATTCCTTTCTCAGCTTTGATCATATGGGATATTAAACCGTGTTGCCAAGTTGGATTTATAATTAACATTCGGATTGTTCTCCTTTTGTTTGCTCTCTGTGGTTGTACTTAGTAATTCTTTACTTTCATAGACAAATTTCTGTCGGTAGTTTATGGTAAAGGATTGGACCTCCATCTGCATGAATTTAGTTGAGGGTTTGATGCAGGATCTTTGTGATTGAGCACTATTCTTGCAACCGATTTAGGTTAAGTGTGTAGTACAAACAAAGAACTAATAGAGAAAGAAGAGAAGAGATGGAAATAAGATGGAAACCCTAGGCAATCACACCAAATTCTATAGAGAAATTTTCTTGTTCATTATCAAAAACTATTCCTCCAATGAGCCATACAAGCTTAATAAAAAAAGAAGCTTTCAAAGGAACAAACTTGCCCCCCAAGTTAGTTTGCCAAACAAGCCACTTACAAAAAGAAGCTAGATTAGACTAAACCTGTCCCAAACAATTACAAACATAAAGCCAAACAAAGCGAGTTACTAGACTTAGGCATGTTCCCAAACACAACCACCCTAAACATGCAAAATTACAAAAATACCCTTTCTGTCCAGAAATGTAAGAAAACCAAATAAGTCTTGTCCAGCAGCAAACTCAACCACACAAAGAGCATCTTAAGGTGGATTGAAGACTCTAGGGTCTTCCTAAGTTGATCCAGTGCTCACCCAGCTCCCATGTGGGTCCCACGTCTTTGTAATGATGCCAAATGAACATAGGAGCAGCTTTGGTTCTTTTTTGATATGCCTTGACTTGATCCCCATCAGGGTTCTTCAAATTTAATCTGGCTGTTCTGGTTCAACAAAGGTGTTAAGAGGAAAATGTCTAATCTAATAGAAAGAATATGTAAATTAGCTAGCCTTTCCCTTTAGAAATCTATCTTTGGTTTATTTGTAAGTTGGAAATTGGTTTATAGGTTCTAAGGTGTCATTTCTTCCACTAGTGAAAGAAGAAAAACCAAAATATACATGAAAAGAAATCTTAAACTTTAAGGCTATGGAGTTGAAATTCATAACAAATTACAAGAATACCTAGGTATATGTACAGGTATTATGACCCAGCAGGGCAGGTCAGCCAAATACAATCAGTCAAGGCAGATTTACTGTTTGACCCAACCCATTGACATCCCTAGTGGGTCATTTGTGTTATTTATAAAAAAAAATTGGTTCATCAATCATCAAACATTAAAGCTCATAATGTTTTTATAAAAAGATATAGACAGAAAAGTTGTCTTCTAAAGATATTGCTCAAGGATGTGGAATTTGTTGTAATTGAAGTACATTTGCCCTTCCTTCTTTTCTCTGTACTTCACAGAGACTATTAAAAGAATAGGGTTGCAACTTGAACTTGGGCGGGCTGGGGTTGGGCTTTTGTGAAAATTTAAATGGGCCAGGCTCGAAGCAATGTAAAATACTAACTTGGGCCAATCTGAGTTGTACCCTTGTAGAAGTGCCATTGTCTATGTATTTATGTATACATATATGTATATTTCTGCAATTGGATGGAAGGTATAAATCAATTTATGACCTAGGTAGGTACTATAGTACATTGCATTTCATATGAGAACATAGAATTTACATGTGTTGATGACTTCATTTCAAATCCATTTTGAGATACAGGTAGCACTCATTTATTGATTTCTAAAATTGAGATTCAAGCAACTTCTTTGAGAAGCTGTATTTCCTATTATAAGTTTCATATGCCAAGATAATTGAGGGCTTTATTAGCCTTAGTTGACTCATAAGCCTGCTCAGGGTCAGGCAGAAAATGAATTAGGACCTTAAAATATCTATCAAGGTAATTGAATGTAGTTTTCACGGATGAATGTTTTGACGTCTTTTCTGAGCTAAACTGGACTGAACAGATATTGGTGTTCTTTTTCCGTAATAATGTATAGAATCTTTAATCTGTAACCTTGTAAAGTAACTGAATAGTGTGGTCTCTGCCTTCTGTTTTCTTGGAGAATAGTTGTGCATTTCATTTTTCTGTTTTAATTAATGAAGTCTATGTTAATGATAAAAAAGTGTATAGAACCTTATTCAGTGACCTATGAATGTTTTTTTTTTCTCCTTGAGCAATAGACTATTTTATGGTTCTTATTGGGTTACTTGAATCTCTTTTGTTGCATGTAATCAACCAAGTATTAGTTATGATTTGCCTTTTCTTCCTGCTTCTTGTTCATCTCCATGTTTGGCATCCATCATTTTGTAATTAAAAGTTTGTCTGTGTAGCATCCATGGGCAATGTGCAATCATTATGTTTGATGTCACAGCACGATTGACATACAAGAATGTTTCAACATGGCACAGGGATCTTTGCAGGTGCATCCAGAAGAGCGTGATATTCTTTTTTATTTGTTAGTTATTTGGTTCAGTATGCTTGATTATGCTTTATTAATTGATTCTTGAGTGGCTTCTTTATTGGAGTTTGTAGGGTGTGCGAGAATATTCCAATTATTTTGTGTGGAAACAAGGTTGATGTCAAGAACAGGCAGGTGAAAGCAAAGCAGGTCACATTCCACAGGAAGAAGAATCTTCAATACTATGAGATCTCTGCAAAAAGTAACTACAACTTTGAGAAACCTTTCCTGTACCTTGCCAGGAAACTTGCTGGGTAATTGTACTTTTCTGGTTTGCTGTGGTTTAATCTTCTAATTATATGGATGAGATTATGACATGTATTTAATGTTTGAATCCATTGTGCAGGGATCCTAACGTTGAGTCTCCTGCTCTTGCTCCCCCAGAAGTACAAATTGACATGGCCACACAAGAACGGTAAGTGATTGTATTTACACCTTTTATTTTTAAATTAAATAGAATTATATGTAAGGTTTGATACTAGCAGAATGGAGGTTTAATACTAAGTTACTAACCTCCATTTTGTTTACTCTCTCTCTCTCTCTCTCTCTCTCTCCAAGCAAATTTCACGTACTATCAAGAACTAGTTGACCTGGTGGTAGTTTCTTTATAAGTTATAACGTTAATGTTTCAGGCATGAAGCTGACTTGATAGCAGCCGCAGCACAGCCTCTTCCTGATGACGATGACGATGCATTTGATTAATTATCTCTGTTTTCTTTTTCCTTTTTGTCGCCTTCTGGCAGTTAATGTTTCTTTGGGTGTCAAATGGCTTGCGGGTTCTAGTTTTCTGACTTTTTGTGTCTATGCGTGCCTTAATATTTTTCTTTGTTTTTCTACATTCTCGTTTCTAGAGGGATCCTGGAACCTTTTTGTAACTGGTGTCTGGGGGCACCTTTTGGGGATTGAGGTGTCTTGATGCAAAAATGTTTTCAAAATCCATGTAATTTCATTGTAATATGAGAATGAGATGATCTTAATTCTTGTACATTATTACTTCGTCTTCAACTCTTCATTGCTTCTCTTTTAGAGAATGGTATGGATCAGTTGTGCGTACGCTGCATTTGTAGTTTGGAAATTAAGAAAAAAAACATTGTTCGAACTGCGATGTAATATTGTTTATTGCATGGTTTTTGAACCGCTGTTGATCTAGGTGGTTGGATTGTTCGGCTCGAGAACTGTTCAGGCAATTGGTTCTGTTTTACTTCAAACCTGGTTCCTGACAAAAAATTATTGAATTAGTCAATGACCCATGACCCAGGTGGCTGAACCATCAATCTGTTTAATGATTTTGGTTGTTTTTTTTTTTATTTTTTTAATATTTTGTCAGAATGGTCTATCTATTTGAATTAGATGGTCAAACCATTGACCTGGTTTTATTTCCAGATTGTTTTTTAAAACCGTAACTTATTGTACTTTGTTACACATCAGCTAGCTCGTTTTGTATTTATTATTCATGGGAGATGTTTTCAATAGACGGATGTGGCAGTGAGGTCAGTGTGAAGAACCTATTAACAAGTATAAAACAGTGCAAAACGTTCAATTTGATAAACTACTAAATAAAATGCAAGTATAATTGCTGCTGATATATCATTGAAATAGAATTACAACAACCATATTATTTTGCAAGTTGCAACCATAATCATTATGCAGTCGACTCGGGCTACATTTGACATTCCTTGTGAACACTAAGTTTTCGATTACAAAAATGAGATAAATCCTTAAAATAAGGATTGCCCAATGCAGCCAAACTCAGTCTGCCAATCGCCGATTCCCCGTATAGCAACATAGGCGGTTTAGGTTTTGCACCTATTAGGCTGCCTCTGGCATCTTGGCTGCTTGTGCGGTTTCATCAATTAGGAAGCTTATGACTCTGGGTGCATGTTCCGATGTGGGCCTGTATGAGCTGGGTAAGGCATCTGTCATTGACTATTGTTAACTCTTGTGTTCTTTCTTCATAGGCTTGATTCGAATCGAGGCACGGCAAGCTTTATGACTTGTAGACAATCCAAACCACCATCCAAGATGTGAGTTATATTAAGGATAAAGGATCCAAACCATCCAATTCAGTGATTGGCATCTATTTAATGGTCAATCACTGCCCACTGATCAATTGAGTATGACTGTCAATTGGGCATCAATTATTGTTTGTCCAACTTACATGGTGGCCCGACATTCGGACAACCAATCACCTATTCCTCCGAAATCCGTTTTAGGTTTCTCTATCAAATAATTTGGCTTGAGTTACTGCCAATTTAGAGCAAGAGGAGATGCACATTCTCTGAAGGCTAGAACGGATGAACATGAATAAAAAATGTTGTTCTCTAAGTTACCCTCAGTTTCAACATCTTTTAATTTTAAGAATTTTCCTTGAAAAAAAAATTGAATAAAAATGTCGGTCTCTAATGACTTTCGGGTTCCATTTAAGATTTAAGTATCTAACCATTTGCCAGGGTTTACTTGTCAAGCTGGAGGATTTTGGCTGCGTTTGGGGTGCTTCTCCTAAAAGGGTTTCTATTTTTTTTTTTTTTTTTTTTTTTTTTTTTGCATTCCAGAAGCCAAAAGCACCCAAAAATTTTGCTTGGTGAAGCTGTGCTAAATGGGCTTTTCAGATATAAAAAAGCCCATATGGAAGAGCCAAAAAATACATGGCTTCTGGCTTTTACCTTTATGAGAAGCACATTTTAAAGAAAAAGGCAGAGCACAACCAAATGCTAAGCACTTATTCAAACAAGCTTATTAGAAAGGCCCCCAAACGCAGCCTTAAGCCACCACTATATACCACTGTTGGATCATAAGATCATTTATGGAGGAAAAAGAAAGTTTTCTGAGATATTTCTCTCTTTCACTGAGCAACGATGTAGACAACGTCGCTTGGCCTTTTAGATTAATTAATCCTTCATCTTTTCCACCAAAAAAGAGAGAGAGCGAGAGAGAGAGAGAGAGAGAGAGTCTCTGGGGCATTAATGCTTTCTTTACCACAAAATAATGACAAGTACCCGTTTAATAATTGCAGAGCCTAAGCCAAACTGATATAATCTTTGTCTTTGCCTTGTAATAGTTGTAGGATTTAAGACCTTTCTCACCATTTATGGTTATAAAAACATTAGACGTGATTGGAAGCCCAAATTGCAGGAAAAGGGAAAAGCTACTTACATTCTTTTCTGGGCCTTAATGCACTGGGCCCCTAATGTTCTGTGAATCTGTATCAATTTACCTGAGTTTTCAAATTTTCATTCTCTCCCTATACTATTAGATTTTTTTCTATCTCCCTATCTATACTTTATAAAAATGTTGATTAAGAGAAAACATTGAGATTAAGATGCTTTAGCTTTTAGCAATTTATATTTTCCAAGAAATGACTAATTGACTATGCTGTTTCGTTTTATTTTATTTATTACTATAATTTTCATAATTGGATGAAAAGGGGACTGACTTAGCCACTCTTTCTCTTTGTAGTTTGTATTAATAATGGTCAAAAACATGTCTTATGATAACCGTGCCCCAAGGAAAGGATGTTCCCATATCACTTCACCAATGTGAGAGAATAACAAATTCACCAAAAATGACTCCTCAAGTGTAGAAAACCCTTGTTTTAGAAAGAAAGAAATCCATACTCTAAAGAAAGGTGAGATTAGGAGAGGACTCTGCTCCTGTTTTTCATAGTCCTTACTGGAAAAACATGGATTCAGTGCCCTCTATAGACTATGGCCTAACGACTATTCTTATTCTTGGCCGTTATGCCTATGCTTTAGGCAATTAGGCCTTCAACAGCTAATGCAATTAATAATAAACAGTTTGTAGGCAAGGGCCATTATATTGTGTGGACCAAGGAATTTGTCTTATTTTTGTTTTAGAACCAATAGATGTTACCTACATAAACTGCCAAAGCTCATGAACTGGCTAACATAGCACCACCTAGGCAGCGATCTCAGTCTTTCTGGGATCATGCTCCAGATTCCAGAATGGATGGGGATTCAGCCATCTTCCCTACCCACCTAGCAAGTACTAGCCATGGTTGGATCCTCTTGCAAACTGGAACATCATTGGCCAGAGATCAATAATGGGTTTACAATAATAAAAGACTGCCAAATAATGATCAGTAATCTATCCCCTTCTTGTTTATTACAGTGAATTTTTAACATATTTTTATTTCAAGCTTTACATTTGATGTTATTTTGGGAATTTTAGAATGCACTACTGTTGTTTTAATTTATATTTGAACTTGTTAAATGAAATCAAGTAAGGCCCATATCCAGTTTAATCAAACTATATCTAAAAAAATAATACAAAATTGGGAAAATACTGGTTTAACAGTTTTTTTTTTTTTTTTTGCTAAGCTAGAACAGTGAATAAATTGTTAAATCGCCTGATAATATCAGACATAATTTTCATTAAAGCGTTTCAGCAGAGGGATTTGATTTGTTTGTTTATTGTCCCAGGTAAAAGGATATTGCTAAATTCCAGGGGTTTGGTATAAGATGGGACACATCAGCTCTGTAACATTTGAATTTGGAAAACTATTGGATAATGCCAGCACCTTAAGGACCCTAAAACCCCCTAACCCTAAAAAGCTAGTCACGTGATGGAAGCATTGAATCATGAATTTCAACCATAAAAACTTAGGTTCTTAAAGCTCATTCCTAAACCCTAAACCCTAAACCCTATTTCCCTATTGAAAATGACAAGAAACAAAGATTGGCATGTACTGTTCAAACTACAGTCTTGCCAACTCTGATGAGTTTCATCCACTCCACATCTGCCATTGCAACTTTTGCTTGCCATGTTTATGGGACCACAGTGCCTCTTCTTCTTCCTCTTCTTTCTCTTTTATTTTCTTTGGGGTTAAGGAATTTGGTTGTGGATTTGAGGTAGATTGAAAGAGTGGTCAACTCAGTAGCAGGGTTGCCAACTGCCAACCTTTAGTGGTCCCATGTACCATCACTCCAACTAAGTCTATTTTCAGCAAATGCAAATCTTAGCACTTCTCCATTCAATAAGTAACCCTTTCCCACATTTGAATCTATCCATCCATCCATACACTGCTACTGCTAGTAAACTAGATGAACTGTTTGTGGAAGTCTGTTCATCTTCGAATTCCAAATGAACCATAAACATTAAAAGGGGGTTGGGTTGGACCAATATGAACCACACACCTAATAACTTCCCCTGTGTGCGTTGCCTATGTCTAAAGTAGACACGTGTAAAAGAAAGCATTAATGTTGCCTACACTAACCTCATATGATTCCCTAATGGGGCCATATTGCATTTGGAAGTGTCCCAAATCCCAAATGATGTTGGCTCCAACAGCATACTACACACCCACTATTATGTGTCCTTATTCCTTATGACTCCAACCAAGTAGGGTTAGGAAAACAGCCACCTTCAAGCATCAAAGCTGTTGCGGTCTTGGCCAGCATGGCCCATATACGGTGGGGGTCTCCAAGGACACTGTCCCAATTGCCTAGTGCCCTCTGACCCTAACAGAGGTCCCATCTTAGAGCAGTGTCAATCATGTTTTGATGACAGGGATTGATTAATGCTTGTAACGGAGCAAAGGCTTAGGGTGACTTTCACTGTCGATGGTTGGTCGGAGCTGCCTCGGCTAAGACCAAGTGATTCAAACCCCCACATCTTTCAAAGGTCGGTTTCCATTGCCATTATATACGGACGTCCCTTTCCTTGCCATGGTCCCATTGTTGGGCTTCATTCATTTTGGTGAATTGGCTAGCTATAATATTCATTCTTTCTTAGAGATATGTATTAAGTGTAGACCGAATGAGAACCCAAAGGGGGCTTGGCAATGGGTCTTCCAGTTTGCCGGCAGGTCCACCCCACCCCGGCTATGTGGAGAGTGACAAAAATATAGAAACAATATACTAAAGCAAATTTGGCACTGTCTAGCCTGGTAGACTAGTTCCAACATAAAATCAGAGGGGCAAATCTGGTCCCCCAGCCGAACCAAGCCAAATGGGTGTCATTCCCAGCATTGCTGGTTCCACAGCCTGGGCTGGGCCTACTGTGAGTAATACTTTGTTTTATGTGTGCTGTGCTCCTCGTTCATTCATGCATACATGAATGATTTCCTTAACTTGAAGAATGATTTGTGAAAAGTTGTATACTAACCAATTGAGAATTCATCAAAATAAAAACAGGTAATTTTGATTGGTCAAACTCTAGAACAAGAGATCTTCATTTACCATACTCAATTACCCACTGAGGGCGGATTCAATCCTCACAAAATTGTGCTCACACCCCTTTATATTCCAACTGCGCATTGGAAATATCTCCCTACTTGTTTCTTTTTATTCGTGGGAGATGTTTCTAATGCACAGCTGAAAAGGGCTGTGAGAACAGTGCGAGCACAATTTTGTGGTGACCAAATCCGATTTCTTACCCATCCATTTTTTCTCTTAAAAATTCAAAGTTTATGGAAAAATTCGGTTCGATTTGTAACTCAGAAAATAACATTTAAAAAAAAATCCTTCATTTTACATGCAATCAATAACGGATGCCATGTATGATGAAGATGATCATAACGTCTTAACAAGAAAAAGCAATGGGGACAAGGTAAGGATACAATAGAGAGGAACAGTGGGACAAGAAATATCACATGTTCTCTAATTGGAGGACCTGAAGGAAGGAGGACGGGGACCAGCATTCATTTGATCAGTTCTGCCAAAGAAGAAATCTTCTCCGGCCAGAGTTAGCTCCACCATAGAAGACAGCCATTCCTTGAGTGAATGTGATTGATAAGATGGTTCAAATCAATACATTGGAAACTTGATAACATCATTAGCCAATTTGTCCTGAAATCTAGTTTTCTGGCATTGAGCTGTTTCTTCCACAACTTAAAATTATTCGGTACTTACACTGAAGATTAGTTGATATGAAGAGAACAAAGCTAACCAATCCTCCATTGATGTTATCGGTAATGTCACAGTGTCCAGTCAAGTCAGTTTAGTTATTTGTTGGGTGCCAAGAGCACCGGCTCAACTGGCCAGTCTGCCAAAAGATTTGACAGATTCTGGCTCTCTACTCAAATACTCATTCTATAGCAAAAATGGGGTTGTCTCGGACAGGTCATTCTTACTGAAGAATTAACCAGTCTAAAATTCACTGCATCTTTCTTCTTTTTTCAGGGATGGGTTGGCCATGGTGTCAGTGAAATTTCATGAAATTCTTTCCTTGTGGCAAAAATTTATCAGGAATTTTGAGATGTTGGTCAGTTTTTTTTTTCTGGAATTGAATACTACAAAGTATTAAAAATAGTTAAAACAATCGTCCTAAAGCTCAAGATTAAAAAAAAAAAATGGAACAAGGTTCAGAGTTTGGGAAATTTAAAACTTCTGGGCTGGCACTGTTGCCCTGATCAAGAAATGGATCAGAACCCTTCTTTTTTCTTGACCTGGCCTGGGTTAGACCCGACCAGTCCATTAATTATATATCAACCCTAATAATTGCTCATGGATATCATGTTGTAAATAATAATTTCATGCTAGTACCAGTAATTTAAGATCACTAATTAAGCTATTGTGTTAAAATAATGGAGGTCTTGACTCTTATAGACCACCCTAGATTCTGTCCAGATAGGATTCCACAGCTGTCCTAATATATTACTTGATACTTTTGATAATTGTCCCTCTGTTTCAATGTATGTCTCACTTGTAAGATTTCATATGTTTCATCATCTTTCTCTCTCTCCCCTCATAATACACAGAAAGAGAGGCAAACAGAAGACAGAACAGTTTACAAGATGTTTTGCCCCTTATTTGTTGAGGTACCCATCACAACTGTGAGCTTTAATTGTCTTTGTCCTTTGGTTTGGGATATCTGAATGCATTAATAATAGACTTGTAAGGGGAAACACAGAAACAATGAGGAAGGAGCTTCAGAAGCTTCTCTTTCTTCTTTTCTACTCAATACAATCCTTAAGCTCCTACATCATATCAGAGCAGCAATGAGAAATATATAGTTGTACACACACATATATATATATATAGGAATTATTTTTTATTAGATCAAATGACAAAAAAATATAAACGACAAATCACAAAACCTTCTCAATTTTTCTCCATAACCTTCTCAATTATTTTTATTATGTTGTGAAATCATGGAAGGACATTTTTTAGTTCTACATCCATATGTTGTTAACAGTACCTCGGAATTTAGGGTTTGGATCTTATTCTTCTAGGTAACAACATGATAAAAATATGAAAATAAAAATAGAAAGAATAAATAGTCTCAGATTATCCTTTAATCAAAGCTAGTTTATATCAACTTTGAGCAAGTCAACATTTTAAAGAACCGGGCATCTCAAAAACCATTTTGACTGTTGTTCCTGGTCCAACCATGCATCTGGTCTGATCCAGGTCTGACAACAGTAGTAATAAACTTAAATGCAATACTCTTGCCAAAAAATAAAATGTAAAGTTTTCTACAATATTGAATAATAAAATAGCAATGGTTGTTTGTAATTGAAAATGTAAATTTAAAGTTCAAAAATCAAAAAAAAAATTCATTATTATAAGCTATTCTAGAAAAAAAATTATTTGATTATTTGGTCAGACTTTAGAGATATAATATACATTATGAATTCAATGTGGTCAAGGCTAGGTTTTGGCAGGTTTCCAACCGAAGCTGGTTTTTGTCTCTTTCTTTTGCAGTTTTCTATAAAAGAATACTAAGGCCATTAGTGTGTAAAGCACAGAGGACAAAAATTAGACAGTGTAATGTATATACAAGGTTTAGGGTTGTTGGATACTTGAATACCCTTTTTGTTTTTGGTAAACCTTAAATACCCTATTTTAATTTAAGATTTGTTCTTTAGTGCTTTACCTAAGTCGCAGGCGCTTTTTCTATTCTTCCCTACGTATCATGTTTATTTGAAGTGCAAATTTGTTTTGCACTGATGAAATGCATGGGAGTGCAAATAGGCCAGGTCTAAAATCTGGTTTAATTTTGTTACATATTTGACTTTGTCTTATTAATTGTTTGTAAAAAGTAAATTAAGTAAAATGAAATGATCCCATGGAAGAAAATGGAAATAGGAAAAGGGTTATATTTTTTAGGAGCTAGTAGGAAGCAAGATGATGTGGTTTGCGCTTTTCAAAGTGAATTGAGGTAGGAGGTAGGCAGTACAAATTTTGCATCAGCTTTTTAGATGCAAAGTTAATTTGCACTTCCAGGAGTGCAAATGAGACAAAAAGTAAAAATTTTGTATCAGATAAAAATGCAAAATCATAGTTACAAATAAACATATGCAGAACTGAACTGGATGCAAAATTTCAATGCAAAGTGCAAACAATGAGAGCCTAAATAAAGAATGATACTTGTGGGTAGATTGCCACGCAATGCAGTGCTTTCCCCTACTATAAGAAACCAATGTGATGCACACACTGCTATTGAAAAAAAAGGGAGATTTGATGGTTCAGCCCACGGTCAGAATTTTTAGTCCCAAAATACAGTTGCGGTGGGTGCCAGCTCTGAATTGATGCCAATTCACAGGTGTATAGAGTGTGGGTTTTTGACATTTTGAATGTTTATAGTTCTGCAGTGGAAATCAGAAATCTGCATTGGGCCTGTCTGTACTTTTTCGGGAAAAAAATCTCTAAATTTCAGAGGGGAATGATCATATTCAGTTCTCTGAGAAAAAATGGATAGGTTGTCAGTGAATTTAAATAGCTCCATGTTCAGGGGGCGTTCTTTTTTCGGATTTTGAGAAGGGGAAAAGTTGGTCAATGGGATTTTGGTTCCCATTGACCAAGAATACCATGTTCTTTTTTTAAATTAAGGTGGGGATCAGGGAAAGTTTATTTTCCTGGGTATCACTTACCTGGGTCAGTTAATCCCATCTCCTAGGTGGGTAAATAACTTTCCCACCTGGGGGGGAAAGATTCCAACGCTTAAATGGGACAAAAATACCCATTTAATAATGGATTTTTATGGCTAAAATGGTCATTTTCTTTTTTACTTGAAAAATAAAAGAACATGGGTAAATACACTTACCTGCATAAGTATTTTCCAAAAAAATCTTACCCAGGTAACGCATTTGCCCAGGTAAATAATTTATCGAAAAAAGAGCATGGCCTTAATATTTTTCTGTTTTTTCAAAATTTCACAAAAACATACAAAATTTAGAGGTGTCAAGGAAAGCAAAGAAGAGTTGTGGCAAGAGGAAATAGTAATTGATGAATTATACGCTCCCTCTACCTATATTTGATATAGGGTTGAAAGTTGAAAGCATTGGCCATGTCACTAGCTTATTGACATGTGAAGCTCCCTACCAACATAGCTTGGTTGGCAACCATACCTTCAATGGATTCAGCCAATCAGAGACCTATAGCTTCACTTTATAGCTAGAGCCTCCAAGCTTAGGGTGCACTATATGCATGTCAACCATATCTCTACATTGTTTCTGCACCTTACTATTTGTCCCCAACACTGGGCTACACAGTCCCTTTCCATGTATAAATTAGATGTTATGGTTCCACCCAAAAGACAAGCCAGTCCCCAAGACCATTCTGAGCCACCCATCAAGAAATGTAGGCCACAAGGTGTATAGTTTTGGGTAACCAAGTTTAGCATTTCCCAAGTAAAGCAAAGCAGATAGCTCCTTGGCAATTACTTCCTAATGGGTGCTACTAACAGATGAAAGGTTCTGGATTGGCCACATCACCTCTCGACATGGAAAAATAGGACAGGTCAATTAGACAAGAAGGCTGATGCTGTCATGCACCTATTAGAAACTATTGGAGTTGTTTTCATGAGTTAGTCACAGTTTGTAAGATACTGAACCTTTACCTAATAGGCCACTTTGGATTATGTTGGATGAGTACAAGTTTAGAAAATAAGACATCTGTTACCATTTATAAAAATGAGAATGAATTAATTTTTTTGGCTGAACATCCTGATTTTTGTTAGCAATTTTACCCCTTTTAATATATCCCTACAAGGTTCAAAATATTGATACGCCCAATATTCCGATAGGGGCATATCAGGCGTTTTGATATTTGTTTTTTTATTTTTTTTTATTTTTTTTCAAAACTGGTTCAGGGGAGCCAGTCTAGGACCCCTCCATCCCCTAAACCGATCAGACCCCCGATACACCCACTGTAGGAGCGTACCGGAAGGGTCCCAGAATGATACGTATCGGCCCGAACGGACAAATACGTAACGATACTTTGAACCTTGCATCTCTGAATTGACGACCAAACTCTCAACCTTCTATTTTGCCCCTACATATGACAGAGACAGAGATAGATGTCCTGAAAACACAAATATGCGTATAGCAAAGGTCTACATGATTTCTTTCAATTTTCTTCTATAGTGAGCAGAAGCCACATGTAGAGAAGTGAGAATCCACTTTACAAATGTATTTGGAGGTGGTACTGTGGAGATTATGATGTGAAAGAAATGCCAAGATATGATTTGATAATTTGATAATTTTGAAACTATTGAGATTATTAATAGTTAAAAAATAATACAAGTAATTTTTAAAATGGCTTTACAATTATTACAAAAAAACTATTGAAAACTATTAATAATTCAATAATAATTATTTTGTTATTCAAAACTTGATAATTTCATAATGATGGTAATTTCAGTAATTGTTATTATCAATTTATTAGTCATTATTAAAAATAATTATCTATAATTTTGACTATTAATAACCTCAATAATTTTGAAATTACCAAAAATTTCAAAATTATCAAATTATTGGATAAGAAAATTATTGTAAATACTCAAATTTCCATAATTATAAAATTTCTGAAATAACAAATTATTGAATAAAAAGTAATTTTAGCAAAACTATTAAATAAGAAATTTTATTTTAAAAATTATTGTTATGATTTTTTAACTATCAATAATTTCCGATAAAATTGAAATTATCAATAATTTCTATGGGACAATTATAATTATTATTATGTAACTATCATATTTGAAATTATTGTAATTTTTATTATTATTTAATAACAGTTAATACTATTCAATAATTCTTGTTATTATTACTGATTTTCTCATAATTTCCCTTAATGAAAATAGATAAAAATTAAAAATTAAAAATAATATAATGATAATTTTAGTTTCAAAATTAGTGTTATTATTAATTAATTATCAATAGTTTTCATTTTTAATAAGAAAAATTACTTAAATTAGAATGTTATAAAATTAAGAAATTATTGAATAAAAAATAGTTATCAATGATTGTTTTGAATAAAAAATTTTCAATAATTTTCAATAATTTATAATGATAAAAATATTGAAAATTACTTTATATAATATTAATTATTGGAATTAGCATAATTATAAATCATCAAATTATTAGATAACAAAATATTGGTTTTCGTATGGCATTTTTAGGGTGTTAGTAAGGATTTTCAATTTCTGCGAGTTTTTGTACTGTTTTAGGAGGCATAGGAGGATAGTGTTTTGTTCAAAACAGGAATTAGATATCACGATTGGGGGTTATGATATGACAGACTTTAAGTTGTTGACACACGCATAGTAGAACAAAAGGATGCTCTAGTAATTCTTCAATTTCGAGCCAATTTAGCTCAAAATGTCCTAAGAATAGATTAAGTTGATGGTAACACCTCATAAATCCTAAACTTAGAACTTTTACTTGTTCTCTATACCAATCTTTATTGTTTTTAGTAGTTGATGAGCTTTAAAGTTTATTGTATCGGGTGATTGTTTGCTATGATGAGCATTCATTGGGTTATTTATATATCCAATCATACTTTTTTTTTCATCTAACTATGTAAAGCATGCCGGATTATGAATAGTTTATCAAACTGGTTCAATTTAGCTTGGTCCCCATCCTGATGATTAGCTTATAATCTTAAATTGTTTGATTATATGTTAAAGTTGGTTTATAATTAAATAATGGGGAATTAAATTGTTTGATTATATGTATTATTTTTCATGCTTCAAATATATTCTTTTAGCAATAATATGATGAACATATACATGCAACGCACGTGCACCCAACTATTAATATATAAATATTGAAATTATATACATGAAACCTGTTCAACTTAAATAAACAGTGCAAAAAAACTTCAGTAGAGGCAGAGATAGAGAACAAATATAGTAACCTACTAAATATAGTAAGTTCGAGCTCAATTGCATTCCTTTGTGGACTAGTGGAGGAGAGCTACTAGTACTCCCCCTCTTGTGTCAACATTAGGCCTCAGTTTTCAAAATTTCATAAAACCTAGTTAGCTGACCTGAACAAGGATTTAAGTAAATTGGATGATTTTCAGAAGCCATAGCAATTTTTAAGAAATCATCCAGTTTTGATGGGTTTCACTTTTACAAAAGAAAAAAAAAAAAAAATTGAATTCAAACCTGGGTACTCTGTATGGTAGAAAGCTTATAAATATGTAAATAGGATTTTATTAATTTATTTATTTATGTAATTCATTTTAATTTTTCGCTTCTGAATTCTGATCCCATCTATTTCACAACCAGGACTTGTACGATATATGTAAATAAACTATGAAAAGTAAAACAGAAACCAAACCAATATAAAAGGGTAAAGAGATAAGATCCCATTGTCTGTGTATCAAAGTACATAACAAAGAAATACAGAGAGAGAGAGAGAACTGAGAAGAGTTCTCTCAGGCTTTTTATCATTTGGAAGTGATACATGATAATACGCCAATTCCCCTTTAGCGGGTAGTTGTTGGCAGTGGCTGCCATGCAACAGGTCCAGAGTTTGAGACAAGAGAATGACTTCATTGGGTGGAGTTTCCAAAGTGTGGATGGGATGTGAATGTGATCACTCCCCATGTCACATCACCTTGGTCTTTGGGCCGGCCTGGTTTTTTTTCTATGATTGGGTTTGGTTTATACGGCGTGGGTCATTTTTTTGTCTATCCAAAAAAAATATGATCATATTATATGGTGTACTGACGTAACTGCCATTTTTTATATTTTGTTATAAATTACATTATATCTGGTTTAATATCTTAATTAATTAAAAAATCTTAACAATGGAATATTTCATAATACAATATTGAGCACTGCCGTAGACCCGGACGGTTGGATTGTTCAGCCTCTTAGACAAATGGTTCCGTTTTATCTTAAATTGGATCATTGCTCAAAAATCATTGAATTAGTTAACAATTTATTGATCTGAGCATTGAACAATTGGCTTATTCAATTTATTTAATGGTTTTACCCTTTTTTATTTTAATTATTTTTTTTATTTTTTTCATCAGAACAATTGAACTATCAATCCGAAAACTAGTGGTGTTCCGATTTCAGGCCAGTTTTTAAAACATTAACAAATAGTATACAACATATATTTTTTTTTGTGATATAAATCAATATTTTCAGATTTGGGCCAGACATAAAGCCATTTTGGTCATAAGGTGACGGTTTGAATGGTTCGATTCATTTAATTCACTTAAATAAGAAATATAAAAAAATTAGAAATTGTTCCAATATTTTTTTTTAATAAACAAAAGAATATAGAAAAATAGAGATGGTTTCAACGTATCTTTAAAGCCACTTTACATTCAAATAATCTTAAAACAATAAATGTTGCAGCTCATGAAACCAGTCAAAACATATGGGGCAAGTTAGACCAAAGCTTTGGCTGCCAGTTGTTGATCTGAAAGGTCAAAACCATCCAGCATGGTCTGAGTTTGATAACACTGATTTTTATAATTTTATGTCACTATACACAACATAATCAAAACAAATATAATATATGATGATAGACGATAAAAAAAAAAGTAGAAAGCAATTAAGTATGTGTTAGGTTACGTTTATGTTTTTTTATTTAACGTTTTTATTTTGTTTGTTTGTAAAATCGAAAAAGATAATAATTCTAATCCTTTATGACAATTAAGCGTCACTAGGCACTACATCAGCATAACTGTGAAAAAAAAATGCTTAATCATTTGAGGAAGTTTTAAAAAATAACTTCCCTAAACGATAGGTATGCACAAAAATTGAAGTCACCTTTTGTTATTCTTAATATATACAAAAGAATATGAGAGGGAAACTAAATAAATACCCACAATTCTAAACATCCTGTAAATAAATGGTGGAAAGATTAGAAAGGATAAAAACTTTAAGATATGTAGTATGTGACATGCAATGGGAGAACAAAATGAGGATGAAAATCTGTGATGAATTGGAAAATGAAATTGGTCCAGCAGAAGCCCCAGAGTAGTCTACCAAAGTGAAAACATGAAACAAAATCAAAGAGCCTGAACAATCACCAGTTCCTATGCTTGATATCTTTTGTGGTAATTCACCGAGAAATCATATATAACGTAACTGGAGGTGTTTATGTAGGTTTGGAAGAGCTAATTAGCTGGGTGGTGAAGAGAAATTGAAAAGTTGGAGGTAAATCAAGAGCTTGATGAATAAAAAGAAACCCTTACAATTATGGTTCAAAGTATCGATATGCCTTTATGTATTGATACTTAAATATACACGAAAATTATTTTTTTGGTTTTTTTTTTCAAAATTTAGGTTTTGGAGAATTAAAAAAAATATATATTTTTTATTAAAAAAGAATGGGTTCCGAAACACATGTCCCAAAAGATATAGTACGCCCGATACGAGATATATCGTATCGATTTTTTGAACCTTGCTTACAATATATCCAACAATGAGAATATAGGAGTAAAATGGGGAAAGAAAAGAAATGGAGGGTGAAAGTGAAAAAAGAAAAATCAGACTACTATACCAACAAAAAAGAGACAGACCTCTTTTATTATATGGTCACAGAAACTTCCAAATCTATATTATTTTTTTAATAGTTTTCTGGTGATCATATCCACGTGGCACCCACGTGACACACACTCCTCTTTGTAAGTTAGGAATTAAAAATGAGCAGAAAGAATGGCATGTGGAGGAATAAGAATATTAGTTTAATATAGGAGTGGAGAGAGAGAGAGAGAGAGAGAGAGAGAGAGGGGGTAGAAGAAGAAGACAAGGGCCGTTGGACAGAGACATCCGGACAAGGATGGTTTTAAAGGGACAAAACACAAGGCATGAAACGCAGCACTTATATTTGTTGTATTAACATCTTGGAAATGGGAAAAAAGGGTAAAAGGTGATAATACGAAGGGTTGTAAATTGTAATAAAATAAGGGCTTTTTACTGAAAAAGGTGAAAATAAGGCCCCTCGATTCACGAGGGGCAGAAAAAAAAAGTACGGAGGGCCCCCTCCCTCTCCCTTTCTTTGTTTACAGAATCACAGAGGTTGTTATCTTTGTATCACCAAACAAACAGACGTCAGTTTCCACTTCTTTTTATGTGTTTTTTAGAAGCTTGTGTTCTCCACCTCTCTTTCCACAATTGCCCTTCATTGTTTCTTCCCCTCAAAATTCAGTATCAATAATCACTCTGAAAGTATTATATCTGATTTTCAGGTCCCACCTCTGCGAGGACTGTATAAAGCTATTTTGTACCTAAGAACCCAAAATTGCGAGCAAATCTGTTTGGTTGCACTTCAGTAAAAGTAATTTTATATGTTCTTGAAACTAATGTTTTGTGGCATAAATTTATGTGAGCCAAATTGGAACTGAATGAATGGTTGTTACTTGTTACCTTCATTTCTTAAATTGAAACCTCCAATAGAAATTACACTCTCTTTCTATACCTAGAGGATTGGGACCTATTATTTGATTGATCAACCGAAGATACTAAATTAACCCAAAATGAGGTTGTAAAATAATAGCTATCTAATTGTGATTTCCTTAACTTCTACTTAAGTGGCCAATGGGTTGGGTCTAGGGAAAATCAGTCCTCAACCAATTATTAATCGATACAAAATCATAAATTCAGAATTATCCTCCAAAGTCTAAACCTGATTGTACTGAAAATCATATTTGTTTATTTAAATAATAATTTTAAATTTCGATAATAAAACTTTAATAAAAATAATAGAAAATACCAAATTATTTATATATTAATAAATTGAACGTTTTTAATTAATATTATCTTATTTATTATTTATCAAATTTATCATTTTAAGTAAAAATTACAAAAAATTAAAAAAAAAATTATATATATATATATATAATAATAAAATAATCAATTTTCAAATCTAAATTTATTCAAGATAGATAAAAACAAGAACCGTTATAATCGATTCAATTAATTTGAATCTTGTATATGAAAATACCACATTGAAGTGAAAACAGTACAAAATTGCATTTCACATATCCCTCTCCAATTCCATTGAATCATATTTGGATGGAATTCTGTCCAATAAAAAGGCTATCATTTAATTAATTCTTCACTTAATGGATGGAGGTATCTTTTACTCTTTTTTTGTGCATAAAAAGAAAAACGGAGGAGGACCCATCACGGCTATTTTCAGGTCAATGAATTAAAATAAAAAGGGTGATCAAGAAATCATCGTTGGAACCGAAAAGAAAAAATAAAAGAAAATTCGGAAAGGGTAATTTGGTCATTAAGATGAAAAAAAACAAAAGGAAAGAGCTGGAGCTGCGGCAGCTGCCAATGCCATAGAGTTGACAACAGAGAGGAAACGTAAATGATTGGATGCCACGTGGCAGACCTGAATTTGACATGGCCTTGATAGAAGACAGTACACGACCCGTCACACCGTTGATTGCGTGGACGAAAACTCGTTAGATCACACCTCTCTCTCTCTCCGAATAACTAGAAAGAGGATAATGATAGATGCTATTTTTTAACCTTTTTTCCTGTAAATTGCATTTAATTAATATTTCTAAATTCGTTGTACTTTTTCTATTTTTATCCGGCATTGATGTAACTATTCGAGTGGACTCCTTCACCGAGACAACCCTGAATTTTGCGTATATTCCAAAATTTTCATCATCTTTCTTTTCTTTGATTCCAACACTTCTGCTCATCTCTTTTATGTAATTTACCAAACTTCTTTATTTTTCCAAAACTACAAAACTAAACCTGCTTAATAACTTAATGACAACCTCAATTTAATGTGTTTTTTGTGGTATTTAATATGTTTTTGATATTGCTTTCGTTTATTAAATAAATGTTTATATTTGATTTGTCTTTAAAACTGAGAAAAGTAGTTGAGAAATCATTATTGACAATTAGGCGCTATATTAACAGAATATTGAATAAACATTTTACTATTGGGAGAAGCGTTAAAATGAAACTTCCTCAAATGATTGATGTATACATAAATCAAAACTCACTTTTACAAATATCAATACACACGGATGAATATAATAAGAAAAATGATAATTTAACGATGATATGATGATGTTTTAATAAACGCTTATTACGAATCATCTAAAGAATAAAAAACATGCTTAAGCTAATCTAGATAATTAAACTTTAAGCTCCCTTTAATCATCTTCATCTTCTTTAGTAGGAACTTGGGGTTTCAGATAATCAAGATGCCTCCACATTCAAACCCATTCAGATTAATTTAACCCACATTTGGTTGAATAACTTTGCAGTGAATTGAGCTTACTAGAAAAGGAAAAGAAATTGGATAACCAAATCTGCCATGAACAGAGGAAAAGCTTCTGGATATGTGGATCCATACTTTAAGGTTAGTTAAAAAGATGTGGGGCTGCTGAGAAAAGAGAAAAAAAAAATAAAAAATAAAAAATTTCAGCCTCTATGTATGTAAGATGAATTTAGAGAATATTGTTGAAGGGAAGCTGATCGGCAGAAGGATTTGACATGGTGGGGTGGGATTTGTTAGGGAATCATATGAACATATCTTCCTCTTTTGCTCCTTTTGCTTGTCTCTATTCATCATAGATCTTTTCATCTCACTTTTTTGAGCTTCTCTCTGCTTTTTCATACAGACACTGCAGATATTTATTGGCTCGGTTTGTCCTTCAACAGTGCTAATTATTGCCTAGTATAGGGGTTCAGCTTTATATTGCATTTAAAATTTATATTCTTTTTTAATATAAATATTTACATAATTAATTTATCTAATATCTCTTTAAAGAAAACTGGTCTATAACTACAAGCAATCCCCACAACAGCAATCAGCTTGTTATATATACTCTTGGGATTGGTTGATTAAATCATCTAATATCTCTGTAACTAGCCCAATTTTGTTACAAAGTAAATCCATCCAGCCCATTTTTTACGGAAAAAAAAAAAAAGGGAAAAGCCTATTTCAATCCAATCTGGGCTATCCAATTAATACCACCCAATGGTTGGACTTCACAGACCCTTTTTTGGTAAGGGAGCATCATGAAATCTTGGGCTTATGAGTGAAATCACAGCTGCATTTGTCTTCATTGGTGCAAATTGGTATGGATTTTTTTTTCAAGTAGTGCAAAGTCTACTTTTTAAATAAAAGTCCAAGCATTTACACATAATTAAATGAAAATTTCTCTAAAGCCCATTTTGATAAATAATACTGAAAGAGAAAAGGGCAAAAAAAAAAAAAAGAAACAAAAAACAGTGAAATTAAAAAAATGAAGCAGAGGAATCAGCATCTAAGCTTTTATTGGTTGGATTTTTTTGTACACTTTCGAAAACTATACAGCTTTATTAAGTGATTGCATCTTCTACTTTGTCCTAGTTATAATTTTGTTAACACTTTTTTTCAAATCAAACTGTCCTAACTAAGTAAGATAAAGATAAACGGAAAACTGACATATAAGGACGAACTCATATCTTCCTAGAAGCATTCAAAGGGTACAAAGCTGCATTGAGAATTGGTTCTTAGTGTTCCATGATTGAGCTAACACATAAAACTGGATTTATTTGTTTTTTTCGCTTTTTCTTTTTCTCTATTTTACAACTAGAATAGCTTCAGGTGGGAGGGCTGGGGATCAGACCCGACCCGCATGCCCATATGCTCTTTCCAGGAGGGACTTAAATAAAATCCGAGTCAATTTAGGTGAGGTCAGGCAAGACATTCTTCGAGTTCAAACTGACCCGGTTTGACTTGACAAGACCCAACCACCAATACAGTTTTTTCTCTCTTTTTTCTTTATTTAAAAATATATCTGCTTCGTTAGCTAGTGCTGACTCACATATGAAGAATAAAATTAATTTTGTAGGCCAAAAATCTATTAAGTAATATTTTTTTCAATTTTAACATTATTTATATATAATTATTTTTAATGGGTACATTAATTGTTAATACATAATTAACATGCTTAATTTTCACCATTTTTGTGGGGTGGAGGTGTATTAAATCGAGCTGATAACCTAAGTTTCTCAAGTGTAATTGGTCTAATCCACCAATTTGGTTGGAACAGTTGTTGAACTCTGAATAGAATCTTATGTTAATTAATTCTAATGTTTGTTTATCTACCAGAAGAAAAGGTCATTAGGTGCTATTAGATATGCTGCTAGGGCACAGAGCCTCACCCCATGGGCCTTTAGATAACACGTATCGAACCCATACTTACTATATATCAACTACCATTTTCTAAGCCCATAAAAATAAAAAATTAGCAATAAAAAAAATGGAAAAAAAAGAGGGTAAAAGAACCAACCATGTCTAACGGATCATTCATTATTTCCTCCATCTTTTGTAGACATGATAATGAATTATTTTTTGTTTGTATTCGAGCTTGGCTCAAACCCATGAGCTCCACGTCGGGACCCCTTGCCCTAAAGTAGGTCTAGCCTGTTAATAATTAATTATATATCAAACGTTTAGCAAAATAAGAAATTATTCCATGCCAAAAATCAGTGAAGGTGAGGGTGAGTTATGACATAATTTGTCAACATATGGCATGGCAATATTATGAATGGACCCCTAATCAAATCATGAGATCAAATTCTAACTTATCTTAGTAGAAGAATGACACTTAACCCTAACTCGGACTCTAAATAGTGTATGGTTGTATTTGTAGGACCCCAGAGGAGCACGTGGCCCCAACTTGTCTTGGGGCTATTAAGACAAACTTAGCCAAAGGTGTCCTAGCGTGGGGCACCCATTGTTGGGTCTACCGAAGCATACCTCCCCACCAAAAACGGAGAGAGAGAGGCCCAAAAATAGACAGCCTTGTTCCCATGTGCACAAATTTAAGAGCAACCTTCCAAAATACCAACCCCATTGTGCCCCCCCCCCCCCTCTTCTCACCCAATTTCATTTCTTGAAAATAAGGATTCAAGTTCCCTATTCTTTTCAACAGCAAAAGTCAAAATGAATTAAAGAGAATTAACAATGGATATAGAATGGAGAAATAGGGTTCGTGTAGCCAATTCCATATAGACGATATAAGACTTTGATGATGATGATGATGATGATAACACATATTCATGGATTTTCTAGTTATCTTATTTCAGCCATATTGATACTGTAAGTGTAATGGGCAACTAGACCATCCCCAAAGAAGGAGACCTTCTAGATTGGTCCTATGCATTCACATGAACTCCATACCCACCATTTAATAAATTCTAGCAAGAAAAAGGCTTAGTTGGTCATGGCTGTTGGGCTGAAGCTTGCCCCATGAATAGAGGGTGGAGAGGGGAACAAGTGGAGCCCTTTTCAACCCCAACTCTGCTGCCACGTTTTAGATATCTGGGTCATTTGGAATTCTTCTCTAAACTATTTGGTATTTTCTTCTACCCAATGGTTTGGTTGGGCTTCCCCTCTCAGCTGCCATCTTTTTCTGTAGTTACGTTGGAGCCCAATTAACACCACATCTGACGACACACCAGCATGAACCAAAACGTGGAAGGAAAAAGACAGATCCATCTGTTAGAAATGAAGTCTCCTACTAACCTCTTCACTTTCCCCCATTGTAATGGAAAAATTAATCTCTGAATCTGACCATACACCAGCATGAAACATAACGTGGAAGGAAAAAGACAGGCCCATCTGTTAGAAATGGAGTCTCCCCATTAGCCTCTTCACTTTCCCTACTGTAATGAAAATTGGAAAGATTTATCAACCTTTGATGCAAAGCTCATTACTGTGTAAAATGTAAAAGAACCGAAAAGGCTCTAATGGGGGTATTGGGCCAATGATGAAGACCAATTCCATTATAATCAAATAGCAAATTTGTCAAAGATCCCAAATGGATTTTCACTTGGTGACTACTTTGGCTTCTACTTTTGGCAAAACAAACAAAGATAGAGAAAAGAAGATAAAGCAAAGCTGAAGCTCATTTGTTTCTTCTAACAGCATTCATGACTCATCAGCCTCTTCTATCTAATAAGTAACAACACTGCAAAGCTGAAAGCCCGAAACTAGAGCACAGACAGCATATTGCTTCATCAGCCTTAAACAATGTCAACTTCACAATTCTCTGGTTACTATTGGAGTTTTTATGTTCATTAATTTAATCTCCTTTGGAGTTCAATTGAAACCCATCACTTCTCCAGAACAAAAGACATGGAAGAATTTATTATCGACAAATTTTATATCTATCTGTATATAAATGGACACCTCATGCTCCTCTGTTATCCCCAATCATGTATTTTTTGGGAAAATGGACTAAATGGCCAAGACCTCCGGATTTTCAAGGAAAGATCCTAAATCTTTAGAGACTAAATTGCCCTCATTTCTCACAAGAGTTTTTCTCTTTGGGGACCAGAGGAAGGATAAGAAAGAAATTAGTGATGTCCTGCACTATGTACTGTTTCTGGCTTTCTGCAACAGAAAAATTTTCGGCGATTCACCTTTTTCCTGCAACTCTAATAAAGAGCAACTTTAGTTTTGTTTTCTTTTTTTCCTTTTTTTTTTAATTTCTTCTCTCCTCTGTGAGATTGCCTGCCCAGAAGAAAAGTCAGAAACAATTTGGAGTGAAAATAAACAGAGGACACCTCTGTACTAATCGAATTCTTGTATGGGCAATCTCGTGAGCAAAGGGTTAAAAAAGATAAAGAACGTTTCATTCGTTGACCCTTAAATACTCCAATGGCGGCCCCTACGGCGCCGGCCTTGCAAAGCCTCTTGCTCTTATATATAGCACATAACACACCTCTCACTCACCCTCTCTCTCTCTTTCTCTCTCTCTCTCTCTCTGCCCCCGGCTCTCCCTCTCGCACACAGCTGTGGGAAGTGAATACAAAAAAACATACAAGGAGAAAGCTACCAAACAGTAGAGAGGGAGCTGTGTTGTAAGAGAAGCTTAAAGCATGGAAGATAACTTATCCTGGTTTTGGATGCCCGTGCTATGGTTCCTGGTGCCGCTGTTCGTTTTGAAGATTGTGGGTCTGCTTTGGTGGAGACCCAGAAGAATTGAAGAGCATTTCTCAAAGCAAGGAATCAGAGGACCCCCTTATCATTTCTTTATTGGTAACATTAAGGAACTTGTGGGGTTGATGCTGAAGGCCTCATCTCAACCCATGCCTCTGTCACACAATATACTTCCTAGAGTTCTTTCCTTCTACCACCACTGGAAGAAAATCTATGGTACTTTGTCTTTCTCCGTTTGGGTTCTTGGGTTTTCATCGTTTTTGGTCTTAATGGTTGGTTTCAGTTCTGGTTTCTTTCTTTTCTCTTATTCCTCCTCCTCCTCCACTCTTAATTTGATATGGTTCTTTTTCCTTTTTTTTTCTTCGATTTTTCTCTTTTCATGAATGAGGTAAGTTTGATGTTTTACAACACTGTTCTGAATGGTTTGAAGCCATTTGAACTTTCCATATTGAGTTTGTGTGATCTCTCCATCTCTCTCACTCTCACAGCTTGTTCAGCTTTCAGTTAGTGGATTATTGAAACGCTGAGCTTGGATTTCTCTCCTCTCCTTTCCACTTTTAGAATTCAAAATGAAAATTGATCTTTTATATTGAAAATTATGTCTGTTGGTATAGTTCTAGTGGTAAGGTGAGGTGTGAATTATGTAGTTGGGTTTTTTTAGTTATTCTTTCATTTAATCTTCTGGTCTTCTTCACAAAAATGATAAACACTTGGATGCTAAGTGCTCATTAGTATTTATGTTTTCTTTTAATTGTTCTTTGTTCTATATGAGCTTGAATGTTGATAATGAAGTTGGAAATGTTTGTTAGTGATGATAAGTAATGAGTTGTCCTCTTCACTCTTTTTTTTTTTTTTTTCCTCTCTCTCTCTCTCTCTCTCCTGTAGGGTCTACTCTATCTACCCATGTTCATTTTAAACTTTGAAAATAGTGGTTATGTTTTCTTTTATATTTCCTTTCAGAACATCCATGTCTATTATTTCTTCAGTGCGGTATCCAACCTAGTTGCAGGGCTGCTTATTTCTTCAGTGTTGCAATGTACTACTTCTGCTGCACTGTATTCTCTCCTCTCTTTCTTTTATGCAAGGCTTATTCTTATCTTGATTGTTTTCATGTGAGTATGTGACATTGGAACTGTGGCTCGTTTCAGGTCCAACCTTTCTTGTATGGTTCGGACCCACACCTCGTCTCACTGTCTCCGATCCAGACCTCATTCGAGAAATCTTCGCTCTGAGATCAGAATTCTATGAGAAGAACGAGTCTCACCCACTTGTCAGACAGCTTGAAGGCGATGGACTGTTGAGCCTCAAAGGCCAAAAATGGGCTCACCACAGAAAAATCATCACACCAACCTTCCACATGGAAAACCTCAGAGTGAGTTCCAAAGGAATTTTGATCCAACACAGAAAAATAATAACCCATTTTTATCAGTTTATCCAATTCTCTCTTCTGTTGATCTAATCTGTTTTTTGTCTTTTTGATCAGCTCCTGGTACCGGTTATTGGAAAAAGCGTGGTGGAGATGTTGGACAAGTGGTCAGAAATGTCGAATTCCGGCGAGGTGGAGATCGAAGTTTCCGATTGCTTCCAAACCTTGATTGAAGAAGTGATCACGCGAACTGCCTTTGGCATCAGCTACGAAGATGGGAAGGCGGTTTTCCGGCTGCAAGCTCAACAAATGGTTTATGCCGCCGAGGCATTTCGGAAGGTTTTCGTCCCCGGCTACAGGTAAGTTGCCCATTAATCTGCACTTATCTTTTCATTAAAACAATCATTAATCCTTTCAAGGCTTCAGGAATCAGGATTCCATTGGAGGCCAGGCCACCAAGTACGATTAAATACGGAGTTCTTAAAATATGGTATCTTGATTATTTTATGATTTTTTCCTTTTTCAGATTCTTCCCCTCTGAAAAGAACCGGAGTTCCTGGAGGTTGGATAAAGAAATAAAGAAGTCTCTAGTAAAGCTGATTGATCGCCGGAAGGAGAACTCCTACAACGAAATGCTGGATGGATGCCCCAAAGACCTGTTGGGACTGTTGATCAGAGCAAGCACAAATGAAAGAGCTCAAAGAAAACCCAGTTCGCCTCCGTCGCCGTCGTCGTCGAATATCACTGTCCATGACATCGTCGAAGAATGCAAGGGCTTCTTCTTCGCCGGGAAACAAACGACGTCGAATTTGCTGACGTGGACAACGGTTCTCCTTGCAATGCACCCTGAGTGGCAAGAGCTGGCACGTGAAGAAGTGTTGAGGGTGTGCGGAGCACGTGATATTCCCAGTAAAGACGACATTACTAAGCTTAAAATGGTAAGCAACTGTTTACTAAAAAAGACAAAAATTAAAAATGGTAAGCAACCAAGCAACAAGCAAAGTGACAAACGTGTAATTTCAAGAACTTTGTTGTGGGTTTTTGAGATTCTAAGGGTAATTTGGTCTTTTCATGCAAGCAATTCTAACGTTTAACTGTATAATGTGGTGCAGCTGAGTATGATAGTGAACGAATCCCTAAGACTGTATCCACCCGCAATCGCTACGATAAGGCGGGCCAAGGCTGATGTGGAGCTTGGGTGCTATAAGATTCCACGTGGTACGGAGCTCTTGATACCAATCATAGCCGTTCATCACGATCAGGGACTGTGGGGCAACGATGCCAACGAATTCAACCCGGCTCGGTTCTCGGACGGGGTGGCCCGCGCAGCGAAACATCCAATGGCGTTCATACCGTTCGGCCTTGGTGCCCGCACATGCATCGGCCAGAACCTAGCGATCCTACAGGCAAAGCTTGCCATCGCCATCATATTGCAAAGATTCTCGTTCCGATTGGCACCTAACTACCGACACGGGCCAACGGTGCTGATGTTCCTCTATCCGCAGTACGGTGCACGGATCATATTTCGCCACCTGTCGGGCCCCACCACCTCCTCCGATCACGGATCCTGACACGTGGGACATCGCATTCCCAGAGAAGAGATGGAGCAGATCCTTCCCCTTTTGCATTTGATTTTGTGATTGCAAAAGACCATTTTACCCGTGAATATTCCCTTCATGTAACTGCCACTACTAGTAGTAAAGTACTAACCCCCCTCCCCTCTTTTCTACTGCTGCCCCCTCAAAAAAAGCCTTCAGGCTTGCTTTGTTAGGTTGTTAGTTTTACAACTTTCTACCCTCTCAATGTACCTCTATGTATGTATCTATACTTCCAATACATTTTTTTTGTAAATCTAATACATTCATGAATGTTAAAATGGTTCATGGTTGTCATTAAATCCCTCTCTCTCATTACCTACAACTGAAAAATAAACATAATGTAAATTTTGCTTAATCCAATCTCCATTTAGGGATGAATGTATGGCAATGGAGTAGGTTCTACAAGGGTGTCATAAATTTTTGACCTTCTTTACCTCTCCAAACTTTCAAACCTATACTTTTTCTTATACATAATGGATTGGATTTTCAGAATCTAAACTCTTTTCACACATGAAAATGCAAAACCTTTCCCGCATTTAAGGAGCGGGGGCAAATCAGATTGGATATTTAAATCTAATTTCCTATTATTTATTGTTATATATAAGCAATTAAACAAGAAAAATAACATAGACAAACATCAAATTTTCTAACTATTTGATTGAAACATGTAAAAAATGCATAAAATATTAATTATCCTTCATATAAAATTCCAAAAAAAATATTAAATTCAACACATAATATATGAGCTCATATTGCCTTTACAACTAGTAGGGGAGCCAAGAGTTTCTTTTTTTCTTGGACTTAAAGTAATGAAAATGTTATATTAAGTCAATTATATTATAAAGGTTCACAACATAAACAACACAAATATTATTAATAAAGTTTGGAATGCATAAATAATATGAGGGGTGAGAGTATTGCCATATCTTTAGGATTTGGGTTGGTTATAGACTTTGTAATAATTGCAACAGTTTATGACAACTAGGCACCATTAGGCACCACATCAGCGTAATAGTGAAAAAACGCCTTAACCATTGGGAGAAGCTTTAAAAAATAATTTCTCTAAAGAGTAGGTGTGCACAGAAACTGAAGTCACCTTTTGCTATTCTCGATGGGTAGAGAAGAGCATGAGAGGGAAAATCCTAAAGTGGCACTTATGTGGCAGCATTTATTGAAAAATGCCTATACTTCCAAACATGGGGTGAGAGTTTGGATCTATTACAGCTTTTTTTGAAAGAAAAAAAAAAAATATATATATATATATATATATATATATATATATATATATATATATAGAGAGAGAGAGAGAGAGAGAGAGAGAGAGAGAGAGAGAGAGAGAGAGAGAGTAAAAATGGTTTTTTATTTGGGAGAATGACAGTGCAACCAAAGGTCAGAATTTTTAGGCCCAAAGTACAGTTAGGGTAGGTGCCAGCTCGGAATTAATGCCAATTCATGGGTGGACATTGGTGTATAGAGTGAGGGTGAAGGTATTTTACATTTTCAATATTTACAGATCTGCAGTAGAATTCAAATATCTTCAATGGCCTGTCCGTACTTTTCCGTTTTTATTTTTAATGATAATAGAAGGTAATTGGATTAAATCCAAATCCAACCCAAGTCCGATATTTTGACTTCCAAGTTGAATTAAGATGTAACTGAATCCGAATCCAACTCATTTACAGCCCTAGTGGTGAGTAAATAATCTTGCTCCCTTGCATTGGTACACAAAACAGGCTGGAGGTTGCAGCAAGATTGAGGACTCCAGATTATATACTTGCTTTAGGTGAACAAATGTAGAATGTATTGTTCACATCTGATTATAGTTTCCTAGAGAAGTTTCCTAGTCCTTTGCATTGGTCCATAAAACAGAGTGAAGCCCCAGGCTTTAAAATAATAGAACAACATGAAGAAGACCTCAAAGTACCCTTCTCCATCATCAAGACAAAATGTATGTTATTTCAATTTGGTTTTAGTTCCCTAGAGATGTTCTATAGTTAATTGATTGATAAGCCTTGGAACAGGACACCTTGAACCAATAATGCAGTTCAACTTCAATCAAAGCCAAAGATTGCCCAAGTTTTGATAATAATTATAGTATAATCAGTGGTAATATGCTTTGTAGTTCATGCATGACGCAATCTGAGCCATTGGATGAAGCAGCTGGTGATCCTCAATTTATTGTTTAACAAGTTCGAGCCTTTGGTGTTCGATTAAATGCCTGAGCCGAGGCAGGCGCTTGGTGAACATCAAATTACTAATACTTTACATTGTTTTAGTTACCAAGAAAAACTTGCATAACCCGAGGCATCAAATTTCCTTTGGGAGTTGTATCACTATGCTTCCTTCCTCCTCCTTTTTTCCTCTTCGGTTCTTCCTTCCTTATCAAATCAGTTTAATAATCTCCTTTTTAGGAGTTAGGGTGCAGTTATGGCGCAGTGAGAACTGTTGGGTTGTAAAACAAATTTCCCCTTCTATTGGGAATTGGGATCTTATTTTGTTATTAGAGCTCTAGTGTAGCTTGTTCTCAGTGGTCCCATAAAAGCATGTGGTTTGGGATCCTTTTTCTGTTCATACTTAGAAGAATTGCTTTTGATGAACAAGCACGAAGCATGAAAGCATTCTCCATGGAGCATGTGCTTCATTCCTTACATGGCATGACTACCCAATTTTCAAATTCTCAACCACTCTTCTAACCATTGACATGTCTTCTCCCTTCACTTGTGCCAGACAGAGATAATATGACGCATTAATGGCGATGATTTCCTGTTTATTCTTCCTTATCACGATGATCATATCGAACAAAGCACAACAAAGATTAGTGGTTAATTTTATTTAATAACATTTGATTAATTTCATTCTAAATTGATCACGACTTCACCAAGTTATACATATATTTTAGTAGGTATATGGACAGACACACAGATAGAGAGAGAGAGAGAGAGAGAGAGAGAGAGAAAGAAAATAAAGGGGAGTTAGAGGGAGTGAGGACAGTATAATTTATTAGATACTGGAAAATCTTCCAGGACTACACAGGAAGAGTCGGGCGATACACTAATTAGAAAACACGACACAAATTAATTAAAGGAATCAGCTCCATCTGGCCAAGATCCTATTACAACTAAGCATGATTATTGACTTAGTGCTGTAGTGCAGTTTCTTCTACTAATCAAATGGCATATGAGATCAAGCAATTAATTCTTACCCAGATACTGATTATGAAAGGAAAACTGGAAAAGCATGGTAATGTGGCAAGGCTCAGCCTTGGCCAACCACACGCCGTGAGTCGTGCCCATCGGTCTACTACAACTCCCCGACAAGGCGGCTTGAATCAAGGGCAGACATAGAAGGAGCATTTCAATTGCTTTGGCATGAGGGCAACAACGGGAGACAATGTGGATTAAATAAAGCAGCTTGATTACAAAGAGGACTACTCTGATTAAACCATGGATCTGGGGGATTGCTGGGGATCTGTAAATGTGCTCTAATCTGATCTGTAAGTTAAGAGCTCAATGAGCTGGCCTCCTTGGGATGTAAAATCTAGAGCCTTTGTACGTATTGTACTTACAAACTACGTGCTAAACTACAGGTTTAAGAGAAACCCATAAGTAAGCAAGCAAGATTTTATGGTTTTTTTAAGGTTAAAACAAAAAATATTGCTTAACCTGGATTCTGTAGATCATTGTTTTTAAAAACGAACCGGTGACCCAACCAGTCAGGGGTCCGGTTACCGGTTCAAACAGTCCGACCGTTTGACAGAATGGCCGGCCCGTTCTAACAAAAAAATTTTAAAAAATTGGAAAATGGTCAAAACAGTTCAAACAGTTAATCAACCGATTCAGCGGTTTGCTGACCAAAATCAACGGTTTTGGTGAAAAAAACGGTTTTAGAGGAAAACAGAACCGATCAAGTGACTGATTCCCGGTTTTCCGGTCCGTTCATCTGATCCGGTCCGGTTTTGAAAACCATGCTGTAGATTTTATCATTTTAATTCTGAGATCCTGTGTTATGGGTCCTACAATTAAGGTGATTAGGTGGAGAAATTTTACTCAAATTTAGAACTAATTAGGTGGTTTGGCCCTGTACTTGGTGTACTGTGGAATGCTGTGACTTCTTGAATAGTTTTTTATGACATCTCATCAACAATCTTAACTCTCATTTTTTTTTATCGTTTCTGAATATATTGTCTCATTGTGTTGACAGGAGGATTGCCTAGATTGTAGTTGAAGCTTGCCAAGCATAGGCCTTTGATGAGTGGAAGCCTCTGGTTTGGAATAGGAGTGAGATTGGGTTTTGGACATTATATAATGAAGAAAAAGGAAAAGTCTGAGTGCATCTGTCCCTCCCCAGACCCCGCATTAGCGTGGGAACCACTTGCACTGGGCTGCCCTTATCTATCTAAGAAGAGTGTCCAGTTGTGTGTATGTAAGAAATACATAAAATCATCATTTCTTCAATAAATTTACTTGGCAAGTAAGTTTACATTTATGAATCTAATTCTAGAATTTCATGTAGAAGAATGTTCTGGGTCTCTCTCTCCATCTGATTCACGTGACTATTCTTCAGCTGTAGCCAAGAGGAGGGGATCATCACATGGCCAGAGCCAATCATCATGAGAACATAAAGAGACAGAGCATCATGATATAAATGTACAACCCATTTGTAAACTTTCTAACTACCATACCCTTATGGTGTTAGCCAGTTAGAGCGAAATCGGTTGCATTCTAATAAATAAAAATGGATCGAATACCTAATAATACTATGAAGTGAAATGGATATGTTATAATGAAAAAGAGGAATGACAACATGGGTTTGTAGATGGCCCAATTATATGCCTATTTAGCCATGCCCTCCATAAATGTTCCAAGTACGTTTTAGTTACTTTAGCTTCTGACTTTTTGTTCTTGGTGAAATATCAACGTTTTCATGAAAACCCATTTGATCAAATTTAGGGAAAGATTAATATAATTAGTTTAGACAACCAAATACAATTTATTAGTATTATAGCTTGTATTTATATCTACATATCTGAGAGGCCAAATAGCCAGACAGTTCCCACTGACCATGGCATCTATTCACAAGGTTCAGATTTACAGAAAAGAACTGCCTACATCAATACCTATCAAAATAGTTGGTATTCTTTAAGGTTTTTCAGTATTCATTGTTACAATACTCGGTTGTTCATGCTTTTGAACTCACAATTCCAGCATCTGGTTTAATTAATGAAAGAGTGCCAAATAAACAGAAATAAGGACATTGCAGTATTTCAAGAAATGACCACGTTAATCATTCTTTCCCCGTATTCCACTAATGACTCTACTTTTAGATGATACTCGTATTGAACTAGAAAGCTAGAATAAGATCATTTAATCTGGAGTCCCCTTGTCTCGAAATTAAAAAAAAAAAAAAAGTCCAATGTCCATAGGACTTTCATGCTCAAGTACAAACATTCAATTAAATGCTGAAGGGGATTAAACAACTCAGAATTTGAGGTCAGTGCACCGAATTTAGCATATTTTCTTTTGGGTTCTAAAGAGAAGCAAGTAGAAAGGCTTGTTGGATGCCTGGGTTAACATGTCCATGGCAGGACCACATCAGTAGGGTGTCAATTTGGAGCATGACAACGCAGTTTGCAGATGAAGCTAATAATATGCGGATTCAGTGCTTAGGTTCACTCTAATCAATGTTAGCATCAGTCTAAGTAATGGAGTTTAGAAGGCTACACAGTGCTTTGTCAGGCCAAATTCAAGTAAACCCGACATGTTCTTTAACGTTCTGTACGATTGTCCAGCGTTGGTTGGTTATGCAATCTCCTTCCCCACTTGTTAGTTATTGCTGTTTTAGCTAAACCATGTTATGACAAAATACTCTTTATAAACCAATCTTGAGGAGCAGAAGCAGAAACATCTTACCGACAGATCCGATCTTTGCTTGGAAAATGGCATATTGAAATGAAAACAACATCATTGCAAAGATGTAACCAGGCAGGTTGGAGACCATCCCTTTGTCCAGCTTAGTCGTAATGAGTCAATTCAATGAGCTGGCTTCGGTCTTCAAAGGCTGGGCTCGGGCTTGGCTTTTGCCAAAATTTGAATGGCCCCAGCCTGAAACCCGAGCCCGACACAGTATAAGTCAGGCCCGAAGCCCAGCCCGTGAACAGGTCATGAACAAGGAATCAATCGTAGCCCATTATTTTACTTTATCCACGCTCATGGATTAATATCACACCATGCAATATATCGTTTTATGTTTGAATTCTGCCATGGTTAACCATGCATTCTGGGTTCCCAAGCTCCAGCTTCCAACAGTATGGAAATACCTGCATAAATCTCAACATTCAATACGGGTTGAAACACACCCAAGTGAGAGCCATTTACTGGACCCAGTTGCGGAGCATGACACCTTCAAACCTGTTCTGTTTGATTTCTATTTCAATAACATTCAGATTTTAATGAAATCTTAATGCAGAAGTATCAACTCTTAATTGGATGTGTGAGCCCAGTCGTGGTGGGCTGGGGTAAAATCAGGTCCACAACTGTCACAAGATCCAACACCCATGCTGATGCTGGTAAACCGGTGGACCATCGAATTTCGAAGACAATCACCAGAGTCAAATTAGAAACATACATACTGGGGTGGCCGCACATGGAATACCAATCCATTCATGACATGTACGCTTTATTCTAGAAAGTCTAACAGATACAATTGGCCCATCCAAATAAATATCTGGAAGATCCATTCTGTGTTCAGCATGTGTTTTATCCATTACCCATACAATTCAGTCAGTTTGATTTCCAACAATGAAGGATTATTCAACCTCCAAGTATTCTTCTGGGCCCAGTAATTTATTTTAATCTAAAAAAAAAAAACTACATTATCAGATCCACCCCCCAAGAACCAATCAGAAAAGATGATGCGAGGTCTCCATCCTGATTTAGTGCTCGTGTTTCAATAGCCATATGCCCATGCCCCATGCTCTCTAGTCTCTAGAAGCTCTTATCACCCGACCTTTGGCTGAGTCACCTTCCAGTTCCAACTGCACATTTCCTAGGCGTTTCTTACGTGCCAGTATAATTGCTCCTCTCCGCTACCTCATATCACAGGCTTTTGCATCGATCATTCTACCGTTCTCTTCTTCTACAGCATTTAGTTGTAAGAAAGGTTTCTATGTCACCATCGCTTGATAATCCACCATATCCATGCCTGTAGAATGTTCAATACCACTCACTGTCACCAATCGACGGTAGTCTGCATTAAACACATACTAACTAATACAACCGAGCATTCATCAAACCATTACCTTTCTTTCAATTCCCTGACAAGCATGCTTATTGACCTCGGGCAACTTGAATGCAACGACTTGATGATTCACAAATTAATTCTTCCCTACATAACCTATAATTTAGGAAAAGGTTACACTTAAAAACAACGTACCATGAAATAACTTCCCTACATCCTCCTCTGATTTAACAACCGATGCTCCAATTTCTTGCTTGCACCTGAAATAAGAAAATATTGCAATGGACGATCCAGCCCTTGAATGATAGTTGCATATAATGTTAACTTCTCTTTGTAAAAAGCAAAAAGACAAAAGATCAACCTAGTCGACGAGATTTTTTCTGCTTCAGATTTAATATCTATCACATAGTTAATGCTGATACTATCGCAAGAATAGGACTTAATTGGTACTTTGCCTCCCAAAATTCGCATAAATTTTACTTGTCTAATCGCTGCATTTTTTGCACAAAGTGGCCACTCCAGACTCAAACTTGTGCTCTCACACTTGCCACCCAAAAATTTACTATTACAACAACCAATGGACCCTATTGACTGCAATGTGAGATGACAGCAAGATTGTAGGTAGTGGATTTGCGAATTCCAAGAGAGTCAATCTCACCATCTCCCCATAAGTTGCTAAAACAATAATGTCTATCATATCCAACAAACTTGGCACAATGGAAATTGCTGTTAATATCTAGTCAACTGTTTTGCTTAAAACTAACCATGCCTGTTAGATGGATAACCGTTCAGCTATGATACCCACCAATACCCGTACATGGTGCCGTATGCTGTATACTTCGACTTTATTGTCTTAACTCCTTGTCTAGCCATACTAGCAATGTATGGGTAAACATAGTATACATGTTACATGCAGAGTAACAGTTCAATATATTTCAATCCTTTCTAAAATAATTTCTGGAAAATTGACAAAAAAAAAAGAGAAAAGCATAACATTTATCCAACTACCAACTCAATTAAAAGGTCAGTGCATGAGGTTGTCTACACTAGCCATATACTACATCTCAACCGAATATCGGTTGAAAACATATGGTCATAGGAGGTGCAAATGTACAATGAATAACAGTCAAGACTCAAGAGTCATCAAAGAGATGAAAGAGAAGCTCCTGCTTACGATTTTGGCTCGATTAGCAAATATTTACCTCACCACCTGACATGGTAATTCTGCCTTCGATCAAATTCTTGGGTATCAGTCACTTACCCCCTGCAAGTCAGGCAAAAGCAAGATTGATAAAGGTGCTCGTTCTTGATTGTTTACAACATCCTTTGAATATGGAAAGAGGAAAAAAGCAAAAGAACCATCAGAATGGTTGGTGATTATTGCTAGAAGACAAATTCTCTGGAGCAATGTTCTGAAAACCATACTGTGGCATCAAATCAGAAAGGGAACCAATCCCAGGTTTTGCAGTTCAACTTCAAAACTAGTCGGTCCTGGAGTTGAACCAGCCTAAGGTCCAGTTCCTGGTTTACTTCAATCAACTGGTCTGATTTTCTAAACATTTATCCTGAGGTACCTAAACATGGTATATTGTGTTTTCTTATGTACAGATTACAGAAGTTCATTTCACCAGTTCCAAAAAATGCATAACGAATGCCATTTGCCAACTTTTTAGAAATAAACCTGTAATTTTGATTTAATAGTTTGTCATTGTCCACATTTTTTATTGGTAACTGTATTGTCAACAGTTTTTTTCTGTTAAATACACTTCTGAAGATATACCAACTTTTTCTTGAAAAAATCACTTTACCATTAATGCTCTGAACAATGGGAGGAAAATTCAAGGGCATATGCTCATCTTCAAGAGGGTATTTTCCAAACTTAAATCTCCATTGAACAACTCTCTCAAACATTATTCTTTCTTGCACTAGCCAAAATCACTCAAAACTTCTTAATCAATGTTAGCCTTTTTTCTTTCCCTGCTTCTCAGAGGCTTGACTTCAAAGAAGCTTACCCAGGTGTTTAAGGAATCTTTATCCTCAAATTTTCCCTGACAACAAAGCCTTATTTTCTATGCTACACTCTGAGGACTATTGCAAATTTTCTATGGACGTGGGTGAGAAGCAACTTTGGGGTGAAGGATGTACCTTGGAAATAGTCAAAGATTTTTTCAATTGCACGCAGCTGCAGGGCCCCAACAAAGAAGGGGCATAGTTTGGAAGAAAGCTCCTCTTGCTGTGTTTGGGACCATATCGTCTGAAAGAAACGCAAGGTTTTTTTATAACAAAATAGTGTTGAAGGACATATGGCTCTCTAAACTAAAAGCGAGGCTCTCATGGGTTGGTGTGAATAGTCTTTTTAGGGGGAAGCCGTTGATACTTTGATTCTTATCTTGATAGAAGAGTCCTTTTTGTATAATCTACATGGGACTTACCAAAGGTTATTAAAATGCTAAAATTCCTTACCAACTCATATGAATGCATACAACCAAGAAAAATGCCAGAGGCAAAAGGACTATGGGAAGTAGGGTCACATTATATGGAACCTCTATCACCTCAACCACATATAAATAGATGGTTCATAACATTTGAAAATAAAATAATTTGCCTGGGATATAGGAAACATTAAATCCCCATGTAGCTTTACATTTAATGTTGCCTATTGTTCCCACAACTAAATTTCCTCTTCATCAAAATATGGTCATATCTCATCTTCAATGATCCTTTTGAACTTACCCAAAGAAGTCTAACTGTACTAATAAGCCCCTCTACATGACACAGTGAAAATATGTTTTCCCAAAAGCATTTTTTGCACACATTACTTGAATGCATTTGCCCGAGCAATCATCTTGCTAACCATTACAGGCACATGAAGCTTTTGATTGTTGTGGAGACCCCTTTTTTTTAAACTGTAAGGTAAAGTATTTTATTAAATGTCAAAACAAGATACAAGGATAACCCCCTGTACAATGAAATTCTGTACAAGGGAAAACTGAACTGATCCAATTACAACAAGTCCAATACCACTAAAAAAATCTTACTGGTCCCGGAAAAAAAAAGAAAATCCTGATCAAAAAAAGAATGTCTGTTTTGAACAGAGAGTGATTTTTTTTATACATAAAATAACTAATATTATCAAATTAAAAACGTACAATAAGGTCCATCCAGTCCTGAGGAGAAGGCCAAACAAAAAGTACTTCCCTCCAAAAACTTAACCTTCTGACCAATTGTATGAGCCAATCTAGCAACAGTTCTAGGTGAAGAAATTGTATGAACAGAGTAATTTGCCAACCAAGAGAACAACACCATGCCCGATACTTTTCTGAGAACCTCCTCTTTGAACTCTGCCTCCCTCGAAAATTCTGCTTTTTCTTTCACACCGCATTGCCCAGAAGACTGATGTAGGGATGATGCTCCAAAATACTCTACCAGCCCTGATTAACTCCCTTAACAACCAAGCACCTATGAATCCCTTCACATCATCCAGAAAGCACATCTTAATGCTGTACATATCCAGCATTCTTCCCCAAATCCTGTACAAGGACTCAATGCAACAAAAGATGATTCGTTGTTTCCACACTTCTATTACACATGATGCAACTCTCATCCGCCACCACTATACCTCTTCTGACTAAGTTGTTCCTTGTCAAAATTTTATCCAGAACCGCAGACCAAACAAAGAAATCTAATTTAGACTGCACATTTCTGATCCATATCCTATCACTTGGGAAGTTAGAGGCATCCTCCCTTGTAAAAAAGATTTAATAGAAAATTCACCCGATTTCTGAAAAATCCACTCCCTTCTGAGGTATACAAAATCTGTAGCAAACTGATCAAGGAATTGAGGGATCCAAACAAAACACCCATTCTGCCTTTTCATACATTCTGTCACTGTTGCACTCCTGTTCACAGCAATCTCAAAAAGATCAGGGTACAGTCCTTTAAGGGGGCCATCACCATACCATGATCCTCCCAGAAAAGGACCCTTTGCCCATTACCAAGTAATGGTTCCTGATGTCTATATCTGCTTGCTTTCCGTTTCAATTTGCACAGCCCCATGAATCCAGTTACACCCAAGTAACAGAAATTCAATGTGCAAACACATCTTCAACAATAAGAGTATCACAAAATACTTGAATGCCTCCTTTCGCAATTAAGCAAACTCACATTTATTTTTTCAAGAGGAAGATGTCCAGGTTGGCACATCAAGGACAGTTCGAAACCCATATTGGGAATCCAGAAATTTTGGATGGAAGAGCACTTGGCAGGAAATTGAGTCTCATGGGAATGATTGCAAGAGCATCAGGAACCAGCTTAAGTTTTCAACTACTTTGTTCATACAATTGGAAAAGGAATAATTGTCTAAAGCTTTCAGGAGATATTGGTAGAAAAACAATAGCAAATGAGTGAAAAAGCGGGGTAAAGGGAAAACAATTAACTGTGCCACAAGAGGTCGAAGGAGGAGATGAAAGTAGGGAAATTCTTATCCTGATTAATGTACAACTTCTGAATCCATTTTTTTTTTTGATACAATTCCCGAATCTCATTACCCTGTTTGTCCTGACGGCTGGGAGAGGTGTTATTTGGATGGCAGAGTTGGATGTGTTCATGAGGGTATGGAGTCTTGTACGTTTTTGCTGCAACATAATATCAATTATTTTGATAAAAAAAATGACAGTGTAAATTAAATTTTAATGAATGCAGCTTGGGAAATCCAAGGAGATCAATCATGGGAAGGGTTCTCCCAGAACCATGAAGGCAAGTGTTGGCATTATATTCAAGCCTTATTAGCAGCAGTGGAAACTTCATGCTAAGTTGCTATCTACTCACAATGGCTGAGATTGACTATCTTATTGGTTATGATATAGTTTAAATCACAGGAGATTATCAAGTTGTGATTAGGTGGATAAGGGGAGATGATTCAGATCATAGATGGGTTAAAAAACCTGCTACCTCTCTAATGGATTGTCTTGTTTCTCTAGTTGGGGAAGGAGCTTATACAACGAATTTTATTGCTTCCCCCTCCTTGATGTTTTATGTTAATTAATATTATTAATATTATTTTTTTGGGTGCAGAAGGAGTGAAGAGGAGGAAGGCAAGTGATGGCTGTTAATACCTTTTTGGTATATGCTATTAGCTGGGGTGAGCTAGTTATATGTTGAATCTTCTTTATTAGGGTGAAGGTGAAAAGTTTGTACTTGTTCTAGGCAATTTATCAGGATCTACTTCCTCACTCCAACTAGATTATTATATTAGACAGTCTTCTACAATAACTACATTAAAGACAGCCACACTCACACCAAGATAAAGTCTTGGGAGTTGATACTGTTACAGTTTGTCAAGATACAATGAATGTTAAGTTCACCTCTGTAATAAACACCAAAGAATGAGATGTAAGGTCTCTGGGTCACACATTGATGCTTATAGCAGGGAAGACCATAACAAAAACAACCCTCACATTGAACATAAAATGAATGTACGCATGCTAAAGTTCCTTCAGATGCAATGGATATTGTCTGCACCTCTATAATAAACATCTATAATAGCAACACTATGGCCTCCAGGTCTCCAGGGGGAACCAGTGAATCATGGATTGATGTTTATAGTATGAAAGGAAGAAAACAGGAAATAAGAAACCCGGAATAAGGAAAGGAATGGATATATCTATGTTTTTAGTCAGTGATTTGCTAATCAGGCTGGATGTATGCGGTTCCATTTAGTTCCTTCAATCATGCATTTTCCTCTCAAAGTGATAGTTGGTTGCTTTGTTTCTAAGTTCTAAATAAATGCAGTCTCAAGACTTTCAACTATAGATTGTTTGACTTCATATTATATATAGCAGGAAAATAACCTGCTCCTTCTCATCTGACAAAACATAGGAAGTTCAGACATATGCTTAGTTTCTTTGAAGACACCATTATTCCCTTACTTCATCAACTCTATACTTTTACATTTAAGGTAACAAAGATAAATTAAATAGCCATAACCTCCAAAAAGTTTCTGATACAAAAAATCACATTGACATGATTCATTTAGTCAGTTTTTTTCAATGTAGTACAAAATTGAATTGCACACTTGTGATTTTCCCTCTTTTCACTGAATTCAATACCAAAATTCATAAAACATTAACTCCAAGTTTCAGTAGATTTTTTTCTTCCTTTTCCCAGATATGACATTTCCAAACAAGTCCAATAGTGAATAGCATATCTAAATCAATGAGAATTGAATAATTTCCCGTGGTGATAAAACCATGTAACATATGGAGAGGAATATGCCAACAAGTGAAGGAAACATGCAATAACGTGGAGTGGATGAGTAAACCTTTTAAGCATCCACATATCAGGACATTCCACAAGAAGATTTTTCTAAGTGTCTTCCTAGCTTCCTTCAGCACAGAAAAATGGCGGCAGCTTGCCTAACATGGAAGGAATAAAGGAACTAAAGAAGTTAATGATACCAATTGCTCATCATACACTGACTTATTTGTAGAGAATTGGATGCAGATATTGCCCCATTGTGTACACCGGGAGAGGTGGCAAAACCCCACAATCATCTTTAGACCTTTGGAAGCAAGGTGTTCAAGCCCCCAACTTTGGCCCTGGAAAATGCAGGGGAAGCATCAATAGTATCCTCAAAATTAAGTTCCTTATGATGCCAAATGGTATGGAGGACATTAAACTATTCGAAAATGGAGCCAGCAGCATGTTTAAATCAGAAGCGAGAAAGCATAGAGAAGCTGCATATTATTAATTTGTTCCAAAATCAACTTTTTCACTTCAAAGGAATAGAACAAAAGATAACAAGGGATATAAACAATAAGCATTAATTCCACTGGCCTCTGGAATATTAAGTTACATCCTTGATATCATGTAAATTCAAAATGTTATCTCTAAACCCAACCATAAGGATAAAACCCTTCAAGTGTTTTATACATGTTCAAATATAAGCACTGTCATTGAAAATTAAATGAGCTGCTGCTCCATGTGCAACATAACTACATGGATGCACAAAATGAAACTAGTTGCATCAATGATTTTTTATCAATGGTTTACATAAATTTCACAAAATAGTATGCCATTTTTGACATTACAGCACAATGGGCTTTATTTGACACTAAGTATAAATCGCTTGATCTTTATGTCACTGCACGTCAAGTTTCAAAATTACAACCCAAAGCAACTTTTTATCTTGGCATTGCCAAATAAATTGTTAAAATAAGTCCTCTTTGCATAAGAGGGTCCTTTTAAAAACTGGAACAATATTAAAACAACAACAAATCCACAAAAAAAAAGAACAGCAATTAACATCAGGATACACCTGGAAACCTTTCAAATTCTAGATTTCATTCCTCCGTAAGAGTTTATGGTACAAAATTTTTCAAAGTAACTCACATCTAGACAACTACATTGAATTTTCCAAGACAGGAGATACAAAATATAACAACTCATTTTGCTCCTTGCAATGTTGTGACCTGTGAGAGCAATAAAGAAATAAGGAATTGAGCCTAATGGGTTAAAGGATTTTTGTGTTGTAGTGGGGGGAGGTATAGTTCCAGGAAATTCCTTTCCCATCAACTAATAGGAAAATTTGCTTCAGAAGAAACTAGGTTCCTTAGTTCCTTCAAATGCTCATCGTTTGAAATATGGAGCATAAGACGTAGATTTGTTAGTAAAGCTTCTTGTTCCCAACTTAAGGACCCAGAAGCATATAATGCCTCCATAGTGCAGCGGTAGGCATGCAATTCTAATTTATGGACCTCTGCTGTCATTTCCTCTTTCATGGGAAGGGAATACTTTTTCTCATATCCCCACCCACAAGAAGATTGGGCATCATCAGAATGGCTCTCCCTATCCTCACTAGGATCTGTAAAAGATTGATGGTACAACGTATAGGGACTGATGCTATTAGCACTACAACTACCAACAGAGCATGCACTACTCTCGGCATCATTAGATTCTAAGCTTCTTTGAAGAAAACACTTGACACCACCATTTTGTTTTCCCTTCTGGAGTTCCATTTCAGAAAATCCAGTAGTTCTGTTGTTAAAGGAAGCATGCATGTATTTTTCACCCATCAATTCTCGTGGTGAAGCAACAGCATCTACCTTTTCGTGTAATGAAGACGGATGACTTGAAATCAGTCGTTGGCACCTAGAACCTTTTTCAACTGCTCTAATTTTGTGGGGTTTTCCTGCATATACTTCCTCATGAGATGAACAATAAGGTGATCCTCTCTTCAAAGTTCTTGAGGAAACCATGTGGGATTCCCGAAAACCAATGTTATCTTCAACAGGAAAACAATCATCCCCTGCATGAAGTTCTGCCCTTCTCTCCTTTTGCAGCTCATAGAACTGGAAGCTCGATTTCTGACAATACTTCAATGTTGACAATTTATTAAGTTTACCATCTTTACAATTCCCAGAAACCTGTAAGAATCAAATAAAAATAATTAGTCAATACAAAGAATGACAAAAGCACATAAAAATATTATCGATCTTGCATTAGCAAGTATAATACTTGTGTACAGAGAAGATTCCCAACAAAGCCCTCAGACACCAATAGAAACCTAAAACAACCATAGAAAAGCTATAACTAGATCAAACAACATGAACATAATCAATCAAAATTTATATTTACGCAAGAAATAATATATTCGACCCTGAAATGCGCAAAATTTTGAAGGACAATATGCACCTAAATAAAAGTAAAAACAACTTGTAAACAGTGAACCTGTCTGTAAAAAGTTATGAACTTAAAATCCAGAAAAATAATTAAATAATGATTAAAAAACCTCATATATGACATGGCTGAATCAACCATAAAACAGAAAAGTTTGTCAACTAGGGTATATAGAAATTAGAAAATCTCTTAAGACACTTTTTGAAGCTATTGAACAGAAATAACAATAATTATCAAAAACTAAGCTGCAGAGTGAAACAAAATCAGATAAAGAGTTACCTTTCCAACCACAATCCACTTGTCATCTTGCCAAGACTGTCGCACCCTGAGATCAGATTTGTGGACTCTGAATTCCCGGGAGAACCCAAGAAGTCTAACAAAAAAGTAGTTCCCACTGACAACCTTGGAAACTACTGCAATTTTCCATGAGCTATTATCAAACACCTCTACAAGGTTACCTGGCACCCAATTATCTGCACCTTCTGCCTGAGGAGGGCAAGGCCTAATAGATCTTCTAGAAACTCTCTCCACAATCGCCTCACTGGTGATGCCTGAGGATAAATCATATTTAACATCATAATTGTGCCCATTTCCAGAGATTATTTCAGCACAGCGCCATGAGCCAGAAGGCACCTCCTTCTTGCTCAGAACCTCAACTTTACTCCCTTTCTTGAATCTCATGATGGCCATATTATAGCACGAAAATACCTGTCACAACCAAGAAAATAAATTTAATATAACAAAATATATATATATATATATATATTCACAATTAAATGAACAAATTGCAAGAAATACAATCCAACCCAAATAATCAGAACTCCCTCTCATCTGAACAGAAAGCAAACCAATAAAAAAGAAGAAAAGAACTCAATCTAAATCTATGAGCAGGCCATGGACTCAAGATTCAAGAGGGAGGATGGTAGATTCAGAATAGAAATCTAGAAATATAACTAGCAAAGCCAACAAGAAGCAGAGAAACGAACAAATCTTAAAAAACATTACTTTTAAGGAAAAACCATACTTATCTATTTATCTAAATATATAAGTGTGCTTTAAAACAAATGATTATGCCTTAAAAATTAATTTTTAATAAAGAATAATATGTCCACTTCTAAGAATAGGTATGTGAGGATCAAAAGAAAAGCCAGGACCAAAAGAAAAAAGAAAGGAAAAGAAAAGAAACAAACCCTACAAAGCTACAATACCTGCTCTAAGAAAATTCATAAGGCAGTGCAATTGAAATTACAACGATCTACTACCTAGCACACAAACCACAAATAACCCTAGAAACTAAAAACCTGATCATACAAAGACAAACTGTTGAACACAAACCCTAACAAGATGCAAAAACAATCTACACTCGTTAACAACAGATAATAACAAACCAACACAAAAAAGGTCTACTAACACTTTCACAGAAATAAACAAAAATATACACGCAGACGAAAAAATTACAAAAGTAAAAAATACATATATAACCAAAAACTATGATCAACATACAAACACAAATTGAACTCCTATCTGCAACAGATTCAAATTTTCATCAAATAACAAAAACAAAATAAACTAAATCAGTGCAGAAGAAACGCTGAATTTAAAACTTATTTTAAAAGTAAGCAGACTACACCCTAAAAACTGGATCGAATTGAAGAACATAAAACGAATGCATGCCCACTGACCTTCTCTATTTTTTTTTTTTCCCTTGCGACGTTCGATCTCAAAAAATTCCCCTCTTCCCTCAATATATTTGTTTCAATGTTTCTCCGGAAGAAATTATTATGGTTTAGAAAAATTATACGAGTAAATACGGTAAATGGACTCTTCTATCTATTTGTATCTCTCTCTCTCTCTCTCTCTCGGAATTATTAAATTGGACTTTGTCGTGGATTTGAAGTCCGCTTTATAAAAGACAACGAATATACTCCATAACTTCCTAAGAATAGCTTGGTGGGTTGGATTTACGAATCCTCCCCAGAAAGAATTGTACCCTTTGTTATCCTCTGTGTTGAAGAGGGGATGTCTTGGTCCTGTTTTGACGGTTGAGATCCTATCAAAGATGAGATGTAGAAGTAGATACATCTGTTTCTCCTTTTTTTTCTTCTTTATGCATGGTAGCCCAAGGCCCAAGCCAGGGCCAGGGGTGGTTCAGACTTAAAACTTCTCTATCTCACTTCCTGAACCAGTGAGTCATCATAGTTTTTTTGATGGATTTTGCATAGGGCATATTGAAAATTTGAACCGCCAGTTAAACCAACAAAACCATGCCACAGGCTACCTTTGGTTTTGTGGGTGTTTATTAGAAAAAATGCTTTCACATAACTGTTACATAGGTATTGGCCATTATTATACACATAAAATCAATATTTGGTTTTAATATTAAAAGACAAAATTGTTTAGATTTATGTATTGGGGGAACTTCAAATTCCCGTTCCCCCAATGCTCTCGCATTTATTGAAATAAATAACTTATATGACACATTTTAAACCCGAGTGAAAAGTAACTTTATAACGTATTACTTGAAACAACCAACTAACCAACAAAAATAATAAGTACTTAAAATAACGTTTTTTAAATAAACATTTATATAAGAAACACACCACCAATAAATGCCCATGCAACCAAACATATACATAGTAAATTTTCCAGTTTTGCAAGAAGTTTGGAGCTGGTTAAACCAGGCAATAATTAACCGAGAATTGTCCAATTTGATCAGGTCTGCTTAGTGTAAACCAAGCTTGGTCATGAGTGATGACATATACAATTGGGGACATGCTTGACTTGAGGGTTCTGACTTGATCCCCACCCCCAAAGTCGGCCAATTTCTCCAAGCTTTTGGTTGGGCCCCAGACAGCCGGACCCCTACCATGCATTCACTTGTATCTCCAAACAAGTTAAGATTATATTATACCACAAACAATTTAAAACGCTCGGTTCACTCAACTACCTTCCAATATGTTATCAGGTTTTTTTTTTTTTAAAAAAAAGCATGATACAATGAGAACGCCCTCATTATGGCAATAGTGGCATATTCCCATAAGCTGCCACGTGTCAATGTTAAGAAAATCAGGACCCATGATCAGATAGGCCCCATTGTTAAAGAAGAAAGAAACAGATCAATCAAATAATTCTAATTCTAATTATATATACATAATATTTGTTAGAAATTTAAATTCTTTCTAATGGAGTGTTCGCTAGCTGCTAGTTGGGTAGTTTACCTTCCCAAAACAACCTAATGATCCTTCACATGGCAACTTGGTTTAGAGAAGGACCACCCTTTTCATTTTTCGTGGGAGTGAATATATTGCTGATCTGATCTCCTATCTGATGGACTATCTGGATTGTCAAAAGGAGTCTCCACATAGGGTGGCTACACACTTGAGCTGATTGGTAGACCCTTTTCTCTCTGAGATCAAAGTTTGCTGGTCGGGTCATTTGATGAGCCACCCTCAACGGTCCAAATCTTCTATGTTAGAATTAGAAATAGTTGAAGTGTAAGGACCCTTTCATTAGTTTAGTTTAGTTACCTTTCTAGTTGTGCTTGCTTTTGTTTCTTCCTTTTTTTTCTGTTTTTTTTTTCTTTCCTAGCTTTTTTCTAGGATGTGAAGTCTTCTTCTGTTCTTAGATTATGATATTATGCAGGATTCCTTTTCTTTTGCTTAATGAATAATTTAGCCCCTGTTTAAAGAGTGCTTATCCTAATAAGTGTTTATAAGTGTTTGGTGAAAAAGCTCTTCTTTCAAGTAGGGTGGTACAGGCATGTATTTTGAAAATTATATGGTGGACCAAGATGTGCCAGAAATGCAATAAACGATTTTTTAAGAAGTGCTTGAAAAAAATAAAAGCCAAATATTTTGAGCTTATTCACAATAGACTTGTTTCTTAAAAAACAATTATCCAGGCTTATTTTTCAACTGCATATAACACTTAGTTTGGAAGGAGTACAAATACAAATGTGTAAAGTACAAATATATACAAAATATAAAGTTTTGCACATAGATACTTGCGTTTGTACTCCTTTCAAACTGAGCCTAAAGGGTTTTTTTGAAACCTTAAGGCTACGTTTGTTTGGGGGGAAAAATCAAACCAGGGTAAATTTTACACCCCAGTTCGATTTTATTAGCGTTTGATAAACATGTAATTTTACACTGAGAATTGATGTAAAATTATATTTTAATTTAAATTTAAATCAAGAATCGATGTAATAAATACATCGATATGCATCGTCCACTCTCTCTCGCTCGCTTCGCTCTCTTTCTTCTCCTCTCTTCTTCTCCGGTTCTCCCACCCACCTTTTTTTTCTCTTCCACTGCTGCCACCTGCCTTGATGTTTTCTCTGGTCTCCACTACACCCTAACACCCTCCTCACTGAACTCTTCAGTCTTCACTCACCCTTGAGGGGAGACCCTCACTCATTCCCACCTGCTCCTCCTCTTCTCCCTCCCTGAGGCAGAGCGTTTAATAGAATAAAACCAGCCACAATAAAGTTTTAGCGTTTCTTTTCTTCTTCATTCGTGCTCTATTTCTCACAAAACCAGGGCATAGAACGTTTCACAGTTCCCTTCTTCCTATTAATCATCTACGTTCTTTCTTTTGCAGGTAAAAAAGGCTACCAAAACGTGTGCAGATGCAAGGTCTCAAGTCTCGGGTAAAAAACGCTAACGACCTTCCTTCAACAGTGAATGTGGTTCAGCTTCTCAAGCAATGGACTGTTACTTGTTATATTGGTTGCCTCGCGGTGACCTACTCTATGCCGCCTCAAGTTCTGTTAATCTCGCTTTTTCGGCTTCTCCTCCTCTGCACCATCTCCCGCTGCAACAAACCAGAAAATGTAAATCAACACAATGGCCGGTCCGTATTTTACACTCTTATCGAACCATCGTGCCTCAACTCCATCGATGCAAAAGAGCATTTACACGGAAAATAAATGCAGCCTAAGGGGCTTAATATCCCCAAAAAAGGTTTATCTCACCACATGTAAAATACCTTCACAAATGCGCAAAATAAACCCTCTTTTATAAACTATGAGAAGGCAAAATCTATTGTACATCCATTGTACCATAGATTTTGTTATATTGTACAATAAAAGACATTATTAGTTGAACACGATTGTAAATATACCTTGTTAAACGTAAAAGTACACTTTATAAAAGGTAAGCCAATGAAAATTAAATAAATTTTAATGTAATTGGTTGAAATGTAAATTTAACATGCAACCAATGTTAATAAAGGCAATGTAATTGAAGTCTATATTGAGAAATTTAAAATTTTGAGTGGCATATGTGATCAAAACTACCAAATCAAAATAGGGTAATGGGGTATATGATTTAATATAGTGAATCCCCTATTCAATGGTTAATCTGGATCAGCTACAAGGCCCTTTCACGTGACAAAATTTGATAGTTAGTGTAAGGAAAACAAAATAATATCTGAATTAGTGATTTAGTAGCTAGTTTCTATTGTTCCCATTATGACCAAAGCATCCCTCCCAAAATGAAGACTTGGATTTGATTTCCTACATTAGAAAAATATCCCATGTTAACTGTTAAAGTACCAAAAAATAGTATGAGAGAGAGAGAGAGAGAGAGGCTGATAAGCTGTTTGATAACAAATGAAATGGCTGAACTGAATGACTTCTTCCTCTGTCTTTTAGTGAGTCATTAAGTAAAGTAGGTTAGGAGTTTCTCAATGGCTGAATGCACGGGATGTTTTGTTGTCATTAAAGGATTATTTATCCACTAAAAGACAAAGTAATAAGCTGTTCAGCCACATCGGCCCCGTTATCGAATGGCCCCCTTCCTATATTGCAGAAATCCATACAGTTCCTAGGAGGCTCTATTCAGACTAAAATTGGAATTGATGGAAGAATTGTGTCAATTTCTCATGTTTCTCAATTCCATGCACTGAGTTCATTTCTGCGGTAGAAAGGGATTTTCTTCAGCCTTTGAATTTCATTGTTTACATGAATTAAAAATAAATTGGGGATGTAATCATTTCAATTTAAAGGAATTGAGTGGATAGTGGGCGTTTTGGCACTCTTCATTAAGGCATAGCTTCTTTAACAATTTTGCTGCCAGGTTTTTACCTGATAACTTTTATTTGACAGGATGAATGCCATGAATAACGACCTAATTGATGAAAAAAAAAGGACCCCAAAAAGTACAAGAGCCAAACAGAAAGCTTTAAAAGCACAAGTATTACTTTTGGCCAACTATCCACATATGTCTAAAAAGCAAAAATATTTTTATTCTGTTATTCAGTAGTCAAGCCAACAGCTCCATTTTCTGTAACTTAAGCAATAAGTTACTGGTCCAAAATGACTCAAATGACAAAAGGATGAGCAGTTCACAATCCATGAGGATGCTTTTTTTTTGTTTTTGTGTTTAGTGACATGCACCATTAATAATTTTTGCTTACCCCTTTTTCCCCAAACTGCTGGTTGCAGGATTTGATTCCATGTCAATATTGAAATAAATAGTTAACACACCAACGAACCGGCCCTCACATGATATGAGAGTGCTTTGATTGGTCAAAGCTCTTGTGGCATGTCTTTCCAATATTATAGATTTTCCGTTTGTCAAAACATTGCCATGTAGGTAATCCTTTTGTTCATCTATTAATAATGCAAAAGTCATATGTATCCATGTAAAATGCCAATTTGGTGAAAAGTGAAAATGCAAATAGGAATATCAAGATGGAATCTACTTTTTTATATCGACCGACTTTGAGTAAAAACAAAAAAGAAAAGTTTGCTTCCATTTTGAATGCAAAAGTATCAGGAAAAAATAAACAAATTTACGTTTTTAACCAAGCCAAAGTATAAATTTGCCTCGATTTACAATTTTGCACCACTTACCAAACGCCCATTTAAGCTTAAAGGGCAAGGGCACTCTACGTTCCAAGATTCTTCCTTCTTTAAAGGACAAATCTTTTGTTTTCAGCATAAAACTTTGAATTCCATGACACCAACCGGGACTCACCACGGTCCCAAGGAATTTGAATAGAGCATCTTCACGGTGGAACATATATTGGTCCTACTTGAGGTTGGGGATCAAGGCCTAACATTTTCGTCAACAATATTTAGATTTGACATTATTGAGATATTTTTGACCGTCCGTTAAAAAGGCAAAATTGAGTGTACATTGCTGATTGGGTGTTTTGGGTAAGTGCCTGATTCGTGAAATGCAATCATCCTGATGCTCAAAGGCCTCCCTGATTTCATTTAATTGCTATAATCCAAGTTTGTCAAGAATGGAAATAAAGATTAGATTATGATACCGAAAACAACCGGTATCGTGACCGATCAGATGATATTCATGGCAATTCATGAATGCTTTGATTCTTCATGTGCCATATTTTTTCGGTATCACAACTGATCGATTTTCCATAGAAAGAAAGAAGGCAAGGTATGATAGGCATGTCTGTTAATATTAAAAGGAAAAATTATTGCTATGGAACTCGACCAGTCGTTCGTTACTTGTTGTTTAATATCTCCTAGATCTGTATTTATAATGATATCATCTCTTACTTGACCATTTGGTATTCTTCTGATTAACGCAAAAGAAATGTGGAGTTTGCTACTCCCATCGCTAACTCTTGTGGAGTTGTGACAACTGTTGAAAGGAAGATGGATGGATCATTCAACACTCCAACTTGTTGTTCCAACTTCCAACTTCACAAGAAGTCAAGACTCAAGATAAAAGAGAAGGGAAACTCACAAGAACCATGCTGCCTGCAAACCTTGAAAGCAATTCAACCCAGTTCATGAATAAAACGTGGCTCAATTAGAACTAACCAAACAATATGACAAAGAGAGAGCACAAATGTTGTTACATGCTACACAAGTGCAAAGGAGAAGAGAGTCACACTACTTGAAATCTACACGCGAAATAATTATTGCAAAATCTGTTTAGCTTTTCTTGGTCAATTTATCAGAGTTGAGGGAAATAATCTATTTAAAATTTGTGTGGGAGTCTCTCTTTTCGGGAAGGTTAGAATTATACATTAAACACTAAGGAAATTTACATTAAGAGGGACTAAAACTCATTCAAGACAAAACCTCTCTAACTAAGACACTAACATATGAGTCAGTTTATTTGTATCACGACTAATACGATGAAATGCTAAAGAGCTGAATAATAAAAGATTTAGAATCACAATAAAAAGGACAATTCGACCACAAATATGAATATTCCAGCTTGTTCTTGTATGAACCCGATAACAATCTGACGATGATCATCCATGCAGTCATAGCAATTTTCCCCTTCATGTTGAACCATCACGGTAAACTGTTATATCGGTATGATGTGCAAAACTAATGATCATCCGTGGCAGTCGTAGCAATTTCCCCACATGATGTCACACGCTAACAGATGTGGATAGAATGTTAACATAGGAGGCGGCTTTTGTCGTATGACGTTAGAAGACATGGGAGGTCTTAGTCCAATTTAAATAAGAAGGAGATGTTTCAGTATTTAGGACAAAAGTGAAAGAAGGTTTAAGTTTTTTACCTAAATAATAATAATAATAATTTGATTCGGGAGAAATTAGACCTCCTTGGAGCTCTTGAAGGCCTTGTGTAGTTCTTGAACCACCTTGGAGCTCTTGGAGGTTTAAGTCTTGTGCAGTTCTCGAAGGCCTGAAGCTCGGCCACAACAGTTAATGGATTCAATTATGATTGAAACCGACACAAAGTCACAGTAATGAAAAGTATCAATTGCTTCAAAGACCTCCTTGAGAATTTATACTTAAATTGCTGACTGTCGTAACTTGTGTTCGTATTTCTCTCTATGCGCTACTCATGTTAAATGGAATTTGTATTTGTGCTTACCAAAATTTTTGCAGTTTATGGTCTCTCTTGAGATATAATTCTCTTGTTGTTTGTTAAATGGAATTTGTATTTGCGCTTCAAAAAAACGGAAAATAGTTGCCACTCAACCCACTAACATAATAACATTAAATAACTATTTCAAAAATAATAGGCTTTGGCTCCCAACAAAGTGTGCCCCGCACATTCATTGTTACAAAGCCGCAGTTTATTCGCAAGTTCTTCCCTCCTCAAGCAAAAGACTTAAGCCTGCTGAAGATACGTTTCATTGGGCCACATCCCCTCTTATGCAATATCAGCTTAATGACTTACGGTGAGACAATTCGACAAATGCCGTTAAGATTTTTTAGTTGTTTATTCTCTTCATTGGTAAACTTAGCTAATTGATTAAGTGCATCTTTACTGTTTAAACACTATCCTTGTTATTTTTGATAATTGACTAACTTTACCCCTGTTATTAACGTTCATGAACATAAAGACGACAAAGACTATTTTACATACCCTTTATTCTTCTTTAAATTTTCAAAATAAAATAAAATAAAAAAGTAAAAAGAAAAAAAAACACTGAAGTCAGTGATTTCAGCACTTACATCCCTGTCATTTTTGCACCTAAAAACCCGTTTCATAACATCCGATTCTGCCTGTGGGAGAATCTACAGTTTGCCACCGTTGCGAGACTCCTATTCTCCTTTTTCAAGATCAAGTAAGTCCAATCGTCATTAATTTTCCCCTGTTATTTTCTTTTTTTTTTACGTTTCTTTTTTATTTTTTCTTCCGATCATTTTGGTACGAGGTAATTGGTATTGAGTAGTCACCGGAACTGGTGATGAAGCTTTCACCGAGCTATTTTTGGTGATATTCTTAAAGTCACCCCAGATCATCAAATTGTATTGTGATTTGATTAAAATCTTGTTTTTTCGGTGATTTCTTCAGTGTTTTTGACGACAAAATCATCGCCGCTGCTCCATTCTCGGAACGAAGGGTTGTTTGGACTAGAAAATCGCCAGGAGGGGTGCCATTGCCGTTGTCTTTTGTTCGAAGGAAGTAGGGGATGAATGAGAGAGAATGACTGCAGCCACTGCTGTTTTGACCAAAGACTACTCGGCGAGGCGGCACAACCGTCGCAAGGTGACGACAGCCACCGACGAAGGGCTCCCTCCCTCTCTTTCTCTCCTTCTCTCTTCATCCCTTCGTTCTCTCTCCCCTCATTCACCCTCGTCCCTGTTTATATATATATCCCTCTCGGCACAACCGTCGCAAGGTGACAACAGCCACCGACGAAGGGCTCCCTCCCTCTCTTTCTATCCTTCTCTCTTCATCCCTTCGTTCTCTCTCCCCCCATTCACCCTCGTCCCTGTTTCATCACCTCCTCCACTGCTCAGATACAGACGAGTGCTCTATTCACTACCCGATGATAGTCTCTCCACGCACTGGCTTCATACTCAAATCAAATGGGTTTGGTACACGCCAAAACAACTGCTCTGCAACTTGTCACTATAGACCTCAACCCTATCATCGTTATTGAAGAGAACCGATTTCTGGCTTCGACTACTGATCCAACGGAGCTGGAAAGCCTCCACGCCGACATATTTGCAATCAAACGATTTGGACGACTTTAGAGATGGAATTGCAAAGATAAAATTACATAATAGGCAGCATCAAGAAGTGAAGACGAATCAGAAATGGAGTTGCTCCGAGAGGGGAGAAGTGAGTGAGACTGTGAGAAGACGTGTATCTGTTTGCATCCGCAGATTGAGAATCGAGAGAGAGACCATAGAGAGGCGGAGGGGGAGGTATTAGAAGAGAGGGGGTGGGGACTCTAGGTACGAGGGTAATATTGGATTTTAAAAAAATGTATAGGTGACGTGGGGTCACAAGTGCATAGATTGTGAGGAGCATTAAAGGATGCTAATGATAGGGGTAGAGTTATCTATTGTTAGAAACAATAAGAATAGTGTTAATCAATTTTCAAACAGTAAGGATACACTTAATCAATTAGTTAAAACATAAGAGTAGTTTAAGAAGTTTATCCTCAAAATAATCAAATAAAAGATTTAAGTCTCCTTGAAACCAAATCTCCGTCTAGAACCAAAGTATATATGATCGTTTTTCTCGTCTCTGGCGAGTCAAGCTCCACGAGAAAAGTTAGTTAGTTAATTGCTATCCTGCACATGACACGGTGAAAGAGTGAACTCCATATCAGAGTTGTTGTTTTTTTCTACTATTTTAAAGTACTTTTCTCACCCATTAAAAAGTTAAAAAATCTAACTTGGAATCTGATGAGGGCAGATTCGACCCTCCACTAGCATCATGACACATGACATCTCGGAACAATTAGGTGACACCTAGAACAACCTAAGCGACAACTTGCCTTAGCCAAAATGGTGGACTTCCAACTAGTGACCTGGCACTGTCGCCGACCTGGTGACCTGCCTCTGGCGCCGACCTGACAACCTGCCTCTGGTGCCGACCTGGCAACCTACCTCTAGTGCCGACTTGGCGACCTGCAAGACGTGTTCGCCATCATTTTATGCATGCATCCCATCACTCTCGGGTCTCTCGGAAGTCAACTCTCACACCAAATGTTTTGGGAGAAACCAAGTAAGGCGCAAAGATTGGCTTACGTACACGACTACCTCCGAGGACTTCGGAGCAGTTAGGCACGTCCTCCGGAGATCCCGGACGTGTTGCATGATGCTCACGCCAAACAATGCCTATATAAAGGCCTTACCTCCAACCCCGGGAGGGAAGCGCAATTTAGTTCTTGCAGCTCTCCAACTCTCTCACATTTAACTATCTTAAAATCTCTTATTCGCTAACTTAAGCATCGAAGTGCCCACCACGAGTAAAGCAACCCGGACATTCTGACACGTATGTCCTTGCAGGTCGCATCAGAGCCACCTCTCGATCTCATCACCACTCAGCTAGACATTAGATCCACCTCTCCAAATCGTCACCATTCAATTAGGCGTTAGAGCCACCTCTCCAACTCGTCACCATTCAGTTAGGCGTTAGAGCCACCTCTCTAGCTCATCACCATATAGCTAGGCGTCCAAGCCACCTTTCAGGTAGGAACCATTCAGCCAGGCATCCAAGTCACCTGCCAACCGGGAGCTGCCAAAAGGCGCTTCATCAATTGACGTCGTCTGTGAGAAACGCTACAAAAGGCTATTTTCTCACCCGATTCTCTGAGCCTCAAGCAATAACATCTTCAAGCAACAACAACAGCGTTTGATCGAAAGAACCCCCTAGGGGGGCAGAAGCAAAATGATTAGCCCAAATAAGTTCTCGTAATCTTGCCCTGACAGAATCTCCCTAGCTGTGAGGCCACCCCCATATGTCGAGCTCTATGTGCTCTCTGCGAGAGCTGACAACTAGTAGAATGTGAGGCCACCCGACAGGTTGAGCCTTCCGTGGTTCCCATGGGAGTTGATAGCCAGCAAACTGTGAGGTCACACCACAAATTGAGTCTTCTATGCTTTACGTGGGAGTTGATGGCCAGTAGGTTGTGGAGCCGCCCTCGCAGGTCAGTCCTGCCGAGGTGACGAGGTGTCTGTATGCTGAGGTGTTGAGAGCAAAACTAGACTGTCATAATTCTAACGACCTGGCGACACACGTAATCAGCCTGGATGAGCCTTGTCAGCCCTGTTCGTGAGGTCGCCCCTATAGGTCAAGCCCTTTGTGGCTCCCATGTGAGCTCTTTGTGGCTTGAGCTCCTTGTGGCGACACACGTAATCAGCCATGGACGAGCCTTGCAGGTTGAGCCTTTCAAGGTTCTCGTGTGAGCTGGCAACTTGCAATTTGTAAAGCTGCCCCCACAGGTTGAGCTCATTGTGGCTTATCGTAGGAATAGACGACCAACACCTTAAACGACTGATACAATGCATCCATGGCACTAACCTGCTATTTAAATTCCAACATCGACGCACATACCACAAGGGGAAGCCAAACTACCTTCAACACCAAGGATCCCTAAGCCGACCTCAAAATATGTTGGTAACAAGCCTAAGGACCTACAACGAAGCACAAATCTACTCCCTTCGCTGAGCTGATCTCAGCTTGGGAGTGGGGGCAATTGATGAGGGCAGATACAACCCTCCACTAACATCATGACACATGGCATCTCGGAACAACTAGGTGACACCCAGAACCACCTAGACGACAACTTGCCTTAGCCAAAATGATGGAGTCCCAGCTAGCGACTTGGCGACCTGCCTCTGGTGCCGACCTGGTGACCTGCCTCTAGCGCCGACCTGGCGACCTACCTCTGGTGTCGACCTGGCGACCTGCCTCTAGTGCTGACCTGGCGACTTAGCGACCTGTCCCTATTGCTGACCTGGTGACCTGCCTCTAGCGTCGACCTAGCGACCTGCCTCCATCGCCGATTTGGCGACCTGCCTCTAGCGTCGACCTGGCAACCTACGAGACGTGCTCGCCATCGATTTCTGCATGCATCCCATCACTCCTAGGTCTCTCGAAAGTCACCTCTCACACTGAATGTTTTGGGAGAAACCGAGTAAGCAAAGATTGACTTACGTGCATGACTACCTCCAAGGACTTCGGAGAAGTTAGGCACGTCCTCCCGAAGATCCCGGACATGTTGCGTGATGCTCACGCCAAACAATGCCTATATAAAAGTCTTACCTCCAACCCCAAGGGGGAGGCACAATTTAATTCTCGCAACTCTCCAACTCTCTCACATTTAGCTATCTTAAAATCTCTTATTCGCTAATTTAAGCATCGGAGTGCCCACCCCAGGTAAAGCAACCCGGGCACTCTGACACTATGTCCTTGCAGATCGCATCAAAGCCACCTCTCCAGCTCGTCACCACTCAGCTAGGCGTCAGAGCCACCTCTCCAGCTTGTCACCATTCAGTTAGGTGTCAGAGCCACCTCTCCAGCTCGTCACCATTCAGCTAGGCGTACAAACTACCTTCCAAATAAGAACCATTCAATCAGGCATCCAAGCCACATTCTAGGTAATGATTATTTAGCCAAACATCCGAATCACCTACCAGTCGGGAGCTACCGAAAGGCGCTTCATCAGAATCTATGTCCCTTCATTTTTTTTTCTTTTGATTAATTACTGTTCTTAGCAAACCAACAAATGATTCTCCATGGAAAATTAAAACTTGTTAAAATACCTTTCCAGATGTATTGATTAGTTTTCGTCTTTAATCAAATAATTTCAAACTATTGATTAATTTTCTTCTTTAATAGCTGATGGTGAAGCTAATTGTAGCCATGTTTACCCATGTAAAAAGCTTAAATTCCCCGAAGAAGTTCTAAATTGAATATCAGTTTCATTTTTATTTTCTTAGTCTTGGACTCTTGGGTCATTATTGTTAAATGAGCAAAGATGGTTCAGCTGCGCGCGGTTTCAGGATGGGGAAATGGTGAGAGATACTAATACTGTGCTTTACCTTTGAAATAATGGGTTTATGTGTTTGTTTCACCGGAGATGAGAAGGGTGATTATGCTTTAGTTCCTGCTGAGATTATTTTCAGAGAAGGGTTAATTGCGGCAAAGAACGGGTAGGGATATTTGAACCGTGATTATATTGAACTAGACGAAATAGACAAGTAAATTATCCCAACGTCAATCATTGAACTCACAAACTTGACATGGCACAAGAGGGAACGTGATCCAATGGAAGCTTGAGTCTTTTGCCCAATAAGCTAGGTAAACCTCTTGTTTATGGAAAATCTTTAGCTGTGGGGGGCCAATAGCCTATGCTGTAAAGAAAATTTCTAAGAATGCCACGTTATTCACAAGGATCCTACCCACACCTACAGCAGGATGATATAGCCGTACATCATAAATATTTTCTCATGAATAATAACAGTAAATATGGAAGATGTTCTCAATTTACAATTGTAATATCTTGTGAATAGGTGTGTGTAGGAGATCCTAAGTTCCCAACTCACTTAACAAGTGACCCAGTGACCAAGAGAGAGATATCTAGATCTTTCTCATGAACAGACGGTTGAAGTGGCAATTCTTAATTGAGGTAGAAAATCTGAGATCACATCAGCGCCCCACAGGTGATTCACATACACACCTCAGCGTGCTGTTAATGGGAGATGTTTTAATAGAAGGTTGGGATAATGTTGTGAGCGCTTGTGGGGCGCTGATGTGATCTCAGAAAATCTATCTCCGCCTCGCAAGCCGACGTGGACGAGAATCAACCGCTACTTCAATTTCCCAACTTTCATTCTCTCATTTATTTTTTATTTCATGAAATCGCAATTTCTAATTTTCTATGATGCTGGAAGGGTATGATACCCGAATAAGTGTGGCCAAATTGGATAAATCTCCGTTGATTGGGCACCACTTTTTTTTATACCGATTGATTGGCAGATTTTTAGCCATCATGCATTTTCGGTATCATAGCCTAAACGTCTCTCGAAGACCGGTACTTTCCTAGCAAACGACGTGGCTCCCAAACCAACCGCTACTTTCCATCTTCTCAACGAGAAATGCTAAACTACGCACATCGCGTACAACGCACTGTATCACCGTCTTTACCTTCACGAAATGGAGGAACTTCGAATGTTCCAGACTTCCAGTCACTTCCTTGACACCTTACACCCTGTCTTATCCCACTCCACCAGCGCACATTAGCACCTTCTCTACATATTTGCAAAACTTACGAGCGGGAAACTCTCCTGTAGAATGCGAGCTTCATCTTCTCTCTACCAACTCCCTGGATCTCGTCTGTTTGTTCATCACGCCGCTTCAATTCCTCCAATGGTGTCGAATTCTCTGCTTTGGTTTCGTAAGGGCCTTCGTATCCACGACAATCCAGCTCTGGAACACGCTCGTAAGGACGCGACTCATCTTTATCCAGTCTTCATTCTTGATCCACACTTTCTCGAGCCCGACCCGACAGCTTTTTCCCCTGGTTCTGCTTGTGCCGGTTTGAATAGGATTCAATTCTTGCTCGAGAGCCTCGTTGATCTCGATTCAAGTCTCCGGAAACTCGGGTCCCGTTTGTTAGTGTTTAGAGGCGAGCCTGTCGAGGTTTTGTTCCGCCTCTTAAAGGAAGTAAGCTTCTTTTTTCTGCATTTTAATTCTTGTCTTATACCTCAAACGAGATCAAGTTTTATACATTTTTTTTTCTTTTCTCACAGCTCTATTTATACGCTAGGTGCATTGAAGGATATTTACAATTTCTTGATACAAGAAATAAGAAATTTTTAAATACTCTTAGATTAAAGTAATTATTACTGAGCTTTACAAGTATTTTTTTTCCAGAATTCTATAAACCTGCAGAGTCTGAAATATGGTTTTGAGAAAGGCCCATTAGGTGAAGCTCACCGAGTATGCTCAAGCTGAGAGTGCTCATTTGATTGCTTGACATCACAAATTTCCTAAAATACGAAATGTGTCCCTGTCCAGTGTGGACTATCTCATAGAAGAGTGTTTCTATTTGCTAATACCCGGCATCTATAAATTGAGAAGGTTGAAGTACTAGGGGGTAGAATTATCCAAAAAAAAAAAAAAAAAACAGTACTCGGGTGTTGGTGATGCAATCATATGATAGCTTAAATGTGATATGTAAGATCTGAGAACAATTCATCTCACCCATCTCCAAATAGTATATCTTTTCTTTTTTATTTTTACAATTTGCTTCACTTGCCAGTTTCCATATGTCGTGCACCTTAACGTTACATGGTTTCTATTGATTCTTGCAGTGGGGTGTCAAAAAACTTTGCTTTGAATATGACACAGAACCATATTACCAAGCTATGGATGATAGAGTCAAGGTTAGGACTACTTACCCCCTACCTCCATTTTAGCAACATCAAAAACTACTCTCTATTGTATCTTACTATTTTTGCAATTGAGCTAGTTGTTGAAACAATACATGACCTTTGAGTTCAAATTATTTTCTGAGGCACTTCTCCTGCATTTCTGTTTTCCCAGTTGAGTGGAAACTTTGGGAATTCTCTATTTCATAACTTCTTTTAACGCTTAATAGGACCACGCTTCTGCACTTGGAATTGAGGTTCTCTCTCCTGTGAGCCATACTCTCTTCAATCCTGTAAAGATAATAGAGAAGGTAAGCTCAAGATAGTGTATCCCTTTGTTTTGCTTCTATTATGTCCACTTTGTTGTTGATCAAAGTTATAAGTAGTGGTGTCAATTGGACTGGATTTGGTCGAATCCGGTCCAGTCCAATGTGAGTCCATTACAAATGAACCAGGTCCAATCCAATCCAATTAATATTTTTGACCGGTCCAATTCAATGTTCGGACCGTCTAATCTGTTCAAATTCATTTTAATTTAGATTTGTTTCAACCCAAACCTGGTCCATTGACACCTATATCTGTATCTTATGTCAATGGATCGGATATTGGCTTAATCCAACCGAATCCAATCTAAATGTATTACGGACGGACCAGGTCCACTCCAATCTAATAAATATTTTGGACCAGATTGGTCCAATCCAATATGTTTTGTTGGTCCGTCCAATCCGTCTAAATTGAATTTGGACTGGACGGGGTCCAGTCCAAAACCGGTGCATTGACACCCTTAGCTATAAGTGCAAACCTGTAGCTTTCTTGCTTTTCAGGAAGTGATCCTGGTTGGTTTTATGAGTTTTATGTGTTACACTTTCTGAATTGGCAATATTCCTCTTTGCATTTGCTAATATCCAAACAGAATGGGGGAGCACCACCGCTGAGTTATCAATCATTTCTAAAGATTGCTGGGCAGCCCTCACCCCCACTTTCAACAACAATTTCTTGGCTTCCTCCTATAGGAAATGTTGAAGATCTTGAAATATTAGGAATTCCGACGATCAAAGAACTTGGCTATGGAGATATTAGACAGGTATTAAGCCAAAAATTCTCATAAACAAAATGAGTGTCTTAGATTTATTCACAAGAAGTTTGTGTTGCAGGATGAATTTTCTCCTTTCAGAGGTGGTGAGTCAGAAGCATTGAAGAGGTTGAGAGAAGCACTTAATGATGAGGTCTGCTTTTTATTGATTTGAGGTCATTTTAGTTTTATTATCTTTGCTTCTGCACACTCAACTCACCAGTCATATATTAAATGTATATTCCTATTTAAGAAAATTGAGATTCATTGCTAAGAGGAAAGTTACAACTCATAAGGGTTATGCCCAACTATTACTATTCTAAAGATATGGTCCTCTTAAATTCTACTTATTGTTCCAGTCCATAATCCACACGAAACCTCTACCAGGGTTCCTTCTCTGTATCCTTAATAGAGTAAATGGCCTTTAACATTAACCTTACAGACAGAATAGAGACTTGTAAAAATATTGCAGAAATTGTTGTTCTGACATGGATAGTTGCTAGAAAAAAAGATTTTGTTATACTTCATTTGCATTCTTATGAAGCGAATGCTATTGTAAAGAATTAGCCTGGTTATTTAGTCAAGTTTAGGTTACTCCAGTTATTTTGTATTTTTAGGCTTGTCTTGAACCTTTCTTTTATTAATGTTTTCATGATCCTTATATTTTATTTATGGATGTTAATCCACTTAAACTTTTACCATGGACTGGTGGTGTTAGGGACTGAATTCTGAATGCTTAAAAGATTCCAATTTGAAAATTGAGTTCAGCATTCAGTAACTGGCCCCTCATTGCTGGATGCTGGAAAAGATTCCCTGGGTGATGACACCTGAAAATTTTTATATGTCAACAATACCCTTGGGTTTAAAAGTATTTTTAAATTGGAGTCTTTTCAGCTTTCGGCAATTGGCACCAGCTCCCTACTTGATCCACTGTCAAACAACTTTGTAAGATGTTCTTTGAAAGGCTTATGCCAATTTAGAATTTAGGTTTAGAGTTTTGCTTCACTACTCTTCCCTTTCTCCCTTTTCTTTAGAAAGTTCTCTTGTAAATGTTGATCGTTATGGGATTAAGACATTCTTCTAGTAACCGTGTGGATTATCTTTAGCTTATCATGAATGTAATAATAGTTGTGTTTCATGTTCTACTATTGAGTGATATGTATTTTTTTTTTCTTAATTTGAGGGGTCATTACTTAGTGCAAAGGTAAAATATCAGGCTAACAAGCATGAAAATACGAGTTCAAGTATGACAGTGGCCACTTTGTGCAAAAAATGCCAAAGGAGGTCCACATCCAGGCCAACCCTTCAAAGACCCTGGATTGCCAGGACCAACATTGCTTAATGGCCCTTTACGTAGTTTTATTTTTTATTTTTTATTTTTTAAGTTACCTATCTCTTTTGGTAAATGATTGGTTACTAAAAAGCCAGAATAAGAGATACATGTAGCATAAAGGCAGAACAGCTGCCTGCTCTGATGAGGTAGTTGTATTGATCCACTACTTGGCTTTTGGTTCAGTGTAAGTAAAAACTATTGTAGTTTTGAGTTAATTTTGTATATATCACCTTAGCTCTGGATTCATTGTATTGCAGGAGTGGGTGGCAAGCTTTGAGAAACCAAAGGGCAATCCATCTTTATTTTTGAAGCCAGCAACCACTGTTTTGTCTCCATATTTGAAAGTGAGTGATAATAAGAAGAAACCATCTTGGAAATGGGCATTATTTTATCCTTCATCAACTTTTGTCATGGGATTGCAATTTACAGACTGGAGAATTGCTAGAATTATATTTTAATAATTTATAGTTGATCAATATTTTTCTATTTTATTTCTTTTTTCTTTTTTCTTGTTTTTTGGGCAGTTTGGCTGTCTATCTTCCAGGTATTTTTACCAATGTCTTCAAGATGTGTACAAGAAAGTCAAAAGGCACACATTACCACCAGTTTCACTGGTTGGGCAGGTAGTATGACTGTTTGCAGCTTTTCACTAGTTTTTTTCTTTTCTTTGAAGAAACAATCAAACAATTAATTTTACCTCTCTGTAGTTGTTATGGCGAGAATTTTTCTACATGGTGGCTTATGGCACTCCAAATTTTGACAAAATGAAGGGCAATCGAATTTGCAAGCAGGTAACTATTATGTAATGGTTTCATATCTTCTGGTTCATGAGTTGGTACATCATCTGTAAACTGAAATTTCTTGGATGAATTCATGTGTTCGTCAAGTAGATAGTTCTTAACATCTTGTTTGAGTTCCATACATGTAAAATTATGATTAGCTCATTGTGTCACTATTGTTAAATTTTCTATTTAGGCTTAGTTTGGAAGGAATACAAATACAAATATGTAGAATGCAAAACCTTATATTTTGTATTATTTTGTACGCATTGACACTGTACATATTTGCATTTGTCCTCTTTCTAAACTGAGTCTTAGTCTCAGTTTAGAAAGAGGACAAATGCAAATATGTACAGTGTCAATGCGTACAAAATAATACAAAATATAAGTTTTTACACTCTACATATTTGTATTTGTACTCCTTCCAAACTGAGCCTTATTATTTTCATACATCAATGCAATTCCAATTTGTGAGGTTGTATATGATAAAAAAAATAGATGATCTTTCATGGTAATTCAGGAGGGATAGTAGTAATTTAGATTTTGAGGCTTTATATCAGTTATAATATGGATTAGACTAAGGGTCCGTTTGGTTCACAGTTGGAATCGGAATCAGAATCCCCCAAAATCGAATCAGAATGGTCTATTCCCCTCGCCTGTTTGATTCAGGATGGAATCGGAATCAGAATTAGAATTGACTGGAATGGATTCTCATTCCCAGGGGAGGGGGAGGGAATGGCCATTCCCTCAAATGGAGGAATGCCATTCCAGCAGGAAAGTACATGGGATTCCGATTCCGCCCAACCAAACAGTTGGAATCGGAATGGACCATTCTGATTCCAATTCCAGACCCCTGTTCCCGGAAACCAAACAGACCCTAAATTCTGCAGAAGCAGTAGAACTTATTATACAAACTTGTAGAAACTATGGATCTAAATTGTCAGGCAGTAGCTATCAAAAACTGTGCAGAAACTGTTGACTAGCTGAGCCTGCAAAGACATGCCAACTCATGTTTTTCACTTCTTTCTTTTATGTACTTAACAGAAAAACGATTGAAACTATATTAGGTTTGCCTGCATAGGATGAAGTCTTTTTTTCTTCCTCATAAATATGCTCTATTTCCACTTTCCATGAATTAGGTCTACATAAAGTATCACAGGTTATACAAAATTTGCAGGCATGACTAGTCACCTTGTCACTGCCTGGATGACTTATAAAATGTCCATGGGTAGGATGTAGGAGGTAAAACACTTAGCAAGCTTAGATTAAGTTTCGAACTATGTTTCTAGGCAAAGTGCTATCTCTTCAATCTTCCTGGTGTCTAACACGTTTTGGCATGCACAGTGCATGTGCGGTTTGGTAATTAAATTTGTTTTTAGTATTACTAGTGTAAGAGCATGCACCTCTGCGCTATACATGTGTGCAAGTAAGTGTTAACCATATATGATATATGGTATTTGGATTTAATTTTAATGATTTACACAGAAGCCAAGGCAAGTATCTGCTTTAAATAGTATAGATAGATGAGTGATAACTTATTTGAAGCACTGTATCATTGCTTTCTATGTGCATTCAATAAGTCATGAATGCACAAGGCTGCCATTGAAGTAGATCTTCTATAGAATATTCACTTAAAAAAAGCATATATAGTGCTTGATGACACTCCAGTAGGGCTGATCAAATACCTTTTCTGTTTTTCTAAAATATGATCAAAATAAAATATGTTGGAATTTTTTCTTAAATGAAGTTTTTCTTAAGTATGATCAAACAAAATTGCCAGTGTAGTCGCTAAATGGCTATGACCAATTTTCCCATATTTGGAACAAGAAGCCAAAAAGAATTTCACACTGGAAATGTAGATACCTTGGAATGATGATGATGAATTGCTGGCGGCTTGGAGGGAGGCTCGGACAGGCTACCCTTGGATTGATGCCATCATGGTCCAGGTCTGTTATATTCTGTGCTTTTCTGTTTTCAACCTATTAATATGTAGCTTTGGGTATTCAAACCTAGGTGTTCAGTTTTCTCATATTTCAATTGTCAAATCAGCTAATTTGAGGCCAGTTTATGTTTTGATATGATAGCTGCAAAGGTGGGGTTGGATGCACCATCTTACACGGCATTCTGTAGCATGTTTCCTGACTCGTGGAGATCTGGTACAAGACATTGATACTCTTTAAGCATGACATGATGTAATTTCCTTCATCTATTTTTTCTTGATATAAAATGTGTCTGTCTATAGTTTATTCATTGGGAAAAGGGACGTGATGTTTTTGAGAGATTGCTGATTGATTCAGACTGGGCCATAAATAACGGAAATTGGTTATGGCTCTCTTGTTCCTCATTTTTCTACCAGGTAAGTTTACTTCATTTTCATCCATTCTCATGATATATCTTGATGCACTTGTTTCAAATTACACTGAACTAAGTCGCCGTGATCTTTACTGCTTAAATGATCAGTATAATCGTATCTATTCCCCAATCTCATTTGGGAAGAAATATGATCCTAATGGGAACTACATTCGACACTTCCTCCCTGTACTGAAAGGTATGCAACTAGCTCCTGCATAGTTACACCATTTGTTCCCCACCCATTGGTGATTATCTAGGGCCTTCTTAAGGTCAAATGCGTAACTAATACTACCTTCAGATATGCCAAAGGAGTACATATATGAGCCATGGACTGCACCATTAACTGTTCAAACCAAAGCAAATTGCATAATTGGAAGAGATTATCCTCATCCAGGTCAGCTTTCTCAAAGTAGCTTTAAGATCAGTTACAGAACATAATGCATCATTATTTGAATCATAGTCCTCATGTGATACTATCATGCATACAATCTGTGACTTAGTGAATTTAACCATGTTGGGGTTGCACAGCAGTACAAGTGAACAGTTTGATCTTTTTGCAATGTTAAGCTATTCCTCATAATTTCCAGAATTTAGAAACTGCTGTCAAACATATATATTCTTGTGAAAATCTTTTGATGTCCAACAGATATAATCTTTTATGTTATTATGATTATTAGACATGTTTTTTTGAGATTTCAGGACATTAATTTATTCCTCAATATTGCATGGGCACAGACACAGGAATCAAAATTTGACATGTGTCCAGGAGTTTGACTGAGCAAGACAGAAAATAAGGACTCATCTACACGTTTAAAGAAGTTTAAAATAACCCCCCCCCCCCTTTTTTGAAGCAAAAATCTTGTGGAAATTAGTAATATCTTTAATAATTCACAGCTTGGATTGTTAAATCAAAATAATTTTGATATTGGGGTGGAATCCAAAGAATGCATCGATTTTTTTAACTATTTATTATTTCATCCTATGTTTATATTGTTTCAGTGGTTGCTCATGATTCTGCAAGTAAGGAATGTAAGATGAAGATAGCAGAAGCATATGAGTTGAACCGTAAAATGAATGGTTTGGTGAGTGAAGAAGATTTGAAGGGCCTACGGAGAAAGTTCGAAGAAGATCAACACCAGGTCTCTAAATCTAGAAGGCAGAAGCAAAAGTTGATCAGCTGAGCTCAACATTGTTGTCACTTCAGCTGTCATCATGGAAAATAGGGCCCACTGTTGTGTTTTATCTATGATACTGCTGGAACCAATAGGAGCACATAATTTCTTACCAGTTAATTCCAATTTATTTATGTTGCTGACTACAATTTATTGACCATCTAAAAGTGAAAGATCAGATAGTGAGTATGCTCCTAGCAAGTTCTGTTAGATTAGATGGTTGATTTCAGTTACTGTATACATGTTATATCACATGCTTTAAAAGGATAGCATGTCTTTATCCTTGAGATGGGGTTTGGGGAGAAAGGAGAGTAATCAAGTGGCACGATTCAACCCTTCTTCTCTCTGTAATTTCCCAGTTTCGAGATTCTGCACCATCACACTCCTGCAAGTTCCGGTTTGGAAAGTGATTACCAATAAGCTCCATTCTGCCTTCTATATTATTTTACAATAGACCAACTCTCCCGTGTTCTTATTCCACTATAATTGAATTTTCCAGAGAGCATCTGTTACCGGGGAAACTGATACCCTCCTGGAGGGGACTCCAGATCTCCTGCCCACAAAAAACTCTGCTCACGCCTACCCACAATACACTACCCCCCGTGAATTGGGAACATCTCCCCCTGCAAAATACTATGCAGAGGATGAGATGTTCTCCATGTGTGGCTGCGATAAACGTGAGCAGAATTCTCGTGGGCGGGAGATCCGGACTAACTGGAGGGTGGTAAGTTGCTTATCCATCCGCCAAAAACACTAATCCCTTCCCACCCATCTCTTTACCCGGATAAGTGAAAACACAAGAACATTGGCAAGCATGTTACCCGGATACCGGAAAACGAATAAGGCTTCGGTGTAAATTGGTTTCATTGCCCAATTTCAATATGGACTACAGTTGACAAACCAAAGGACTGAGGTACTTAGGAATGAGGAAGAGACAATTTTAAATTTATTGTTGAGAAGCAATCGCCTTTAAGATTGTCACAACCTTGTTATTTTCTTTTTTCTTTTTTTTTGTTATTTTTCTTGTCTATAATTTTCTTCTAAATCTGAACCATTGAGTTTAACTGGTGTATCGTCTCGCTCTAGGAGATTTCTTAAGTTCACCCTCACTGACCAAGATGATTCATTTAGGTGACTCCCGTTTGTCTTCTGGTGAGCTTCTATGACCCCAAAACACCCCAAAGCAACTAGAATTTGTTTCTCAGACCTCACTGCAAACCATTTTAGCAAACAATTATATGCCAGCATTCCATACTGATGTAGGATATCACATTAGCATCTCATACTATCAATGTGAGACAAATGGATCGTAACAGACTCCTAACAATACACCGTCGATACAGCGCTCTGTGAAAAGATCATGAGTTTCTCGTTCATCTTTCAAACACTTCCAAGAAGGCATCTTTTTTGCACTCTCCGTCGTTGACTCCTCCCTTGAAGTTGGGTAAGATGGTTCAGATTCTACGAGTGGTTCCACTTCTCTGTACCTTATTCAAGTTCCAAAGATTCTCACATTAATCCAGATTCTGTGGTAATCTTCATGTCTACATGCATGACTCATTAAATGGGTGTTGTTTTCATTCTTTTCTTTTTTTCCAGGTTCTTGAGAGGTTGCAGCTCCCTCATGTTTGTTTCTCTTTATCTAGTTTTTTTTTCATCGATTATACGGGATAAATCTTCTTCTCTGTTCTACTTGTTGCTCATCTGTTTCCAAACCAAAAGAGATGGGAATATATTGTCTTTGTAGCAGGGAACTTCTTAAATACAAATATAAGCAGATTTTATGTATTAATTGCTTAATTGTTACTTCTTGAGCAGGAACTGCAGGAAATGACGCTGGTTATTAATTTGGTTAATCAGACCAGCTTCAAAATTCCCACGGAGTTAATATTAATGGATCCTGAATCCGAGTTCAGCGTGGAACACGAGGTCTTGGATCCCGAAAAGCAAAATGGAGATGATGAAGCTGATAGGTTTTAATCGCTTGGCCTCTTTGGTGAGGCATACGTTGAGATGAACCGTAACCGGGTTCTGGCTATCCTGAATTTTTAATTGGGTTCAGGTCCAGTATAGTGACGACTTGGATATGGATATTAATACTTTTTGAAAATGCATGGATAGAGATGAATGATATTAAAACTCTTGGATATGTTAGTGAAATGCATACAGATTACATAAATATATTAATTATACTAAATCTAAAATTGAATTACCCTGAGCAATAAAGTAGATCTAATTCATGAAAAATACACTTTAATAGGTTATATGAAGAGAAAAATTATAAATAATAATACCGTAACACTAAAACATGTACGTATCATATAATAATTATCATTTTTAATTTTTAATTTTTTTGTAAAAAATATTTATTTATCATTTTATAATAATAATAATAATAATAACTATTTTTGTAAATAATAAATATGTTTTAATTTTTAACATATAACTTATGTGTAAAATAAAACATATAAATCATTTAAGGTAGACAAAATAAATTATTTTTATTAACTTTCAGGTCTTATTAAATTTTGGGGAAAAATTAAATCTCAAATTATTTATTGCAATTTTTATAATTATAGTTCTATTCCAATTTTTATAATTATAATTTAGATAAAATATAAAAACCTCCCCTGAATTTTCTGACGATCATAAAACCCCCCCCTATAGTTTTATTTTAACAAAAAACTCCCCTCTGTTTTTGAAAAATTCAACAAATACCTCCCTTCCATCAATGACCAAGACTGAAAACGTTAATATGCATCTATTTTTACTAAAATAGCCCTGTCTCGCCAACTCCATAATCCACTTGAATACTGTTCATCTTCTTCCTCATTAGTCACAACGGCAAATGGTGGGCACTCCCCCTCCAACTTTCCCTCTTCTTTAACTTCCCTCCGATTCTCTCTCTTTCTCCCCACAAACATGGAAGTGGCAAATGAATTCGATCTCCACCTCCGGCCATCTGAACTGTCAGCCATCCAACGATAGTACATGGGAGTCTGGGATGGTGTACTAGCTGTTAGTGAGGGGAACACATTTGAGAATTCCTCACTAATAACCGGTCTTTTTTCCAACGAAAATGAGATGGATGACAATGTCAGACATCCAACGATGGTACTGGGAATTTAGTGCATCAACGGGAACGATACTCTTTTTTTTCGTTTATTACAGGAGGAAGCATGGCATCGTCCTCGTCAACCTCGACGATTCCTCCGTCAGCTTCGACATCGCCACCGAGCCGCTGCTCCATGGGTGTGCACTCCACCTTATGGCACAACTTCCAATCGAGCGTCTGGCACGCCCAAGAATAGTAGTTCACGGTGCCGCACGCCAAGCAACGACAAAATTAATGTCGCCTCGCTTGGACGAGGAACCGGCGCCCCTCGGCGATGTTTTGGCGGATGCCGTAGCCATCTTGCAAACAGAGGACAAGTTCCCGGAAGGCATTGATGTGGCTGAGGAAAGTGTCTCATGCACAGAGAGCGACACCGGCTCGAAGGTCATTGTCGTTCTTGGACCCGCCACTGCCACTGAACTGGATAACAACAAGTGAATAAAGCGCTGGAGCGTGAGAGCTAATGGCCGCTTTAGCCATCAGCGACAGCCCATTTCCTCGGTTCTGTACACAATAGAAACATATCTGCAATCAATAAGAAAGGCTAATTAGATGATCATTTGCGAGGCTCAGTAACGAAATAAATATTTATACAAGTTTTCTTTCATCTGTAAATTTAGGTAATAATGTACTGACCATGCCAAGCGTATAATAGGCTTAGATGTTTCCAGCAACTGCACACTGTTTCAAGAAGCGATGAGACGATTCAAACCAGTTCTTAGATTTCACGGCGAAGGCTTTAGGAAACGCTTTCGACAAGATGAGGGGATGAAAGCCTAAACCGTTCAGCCTCTTGCACCTGTTTAGGAGACAAAACGAGAAGCAATTGAGAAGGTAGAAAAATAGTTACACAACGAAAAGAGAGCTCTTTTTTTTCATAGCACTATTTTCAAAAGAAAGCTTTACTTGAGGATGAAGAAACGTTGATCCCTAGAAATTCAAAACTTGTTATCAACAACTGAAAACAGAATATTTCCGACTAATGTTCTATACCAGAATCACCTCTTCGGCGATAAATCAATTATTTTGTTGTATTTCCACGGAGCAATTCTTCATTACCAGAAAGGAAATGAAAGAGAACAGATATAAAACAACGGTTAGAGAGAGAGAGAGAGAGAGAGAGAGAGGGGGGGGTGTACGTTATGAGAACATTAATGAAATCGGAAGGGCAACGAGTGGTGGAGCTGAGCTTGCAGAGGATACAAACGATAAGGTCGTTAGGCAAACCATCAAAAAAATCTGATTCTCTATCGTTTCCTGGCGCCGTTCTCATCCTTTTCTATTCAAGCATCACTTCTCCACGGGGGAAATCCCTCTTTCTCTTGAGAGGTGTTTCATCCTTGAAAAACTGGAGCTTACGATTAACAAGTTTGGTTCTCATATCGATCGTCTGCACTAGAGAAACAGAAGCAGGGAAATGTAGTGTTTATATAAGGAAGAAGAAAAAAAACTCTCCTCCAAGAGAAATATGACAGCACCAACGAAATTCCTAGTACCATCTTTGGACGTCTGACATTGTCATCCATCTACCTTCATGGTTGCCCACCTATTAAAGAAGAGGGAAGGTTGGGGGGGAGTATTCTACCGCTATGCGTCGTGAGGAATAAGATGAACAGTATTTGAGCGGAGTTGAGAGAGGGTTATTTAGTAAAAACATATGCACGTTAATTCGTAAAAGGGTAAAATAAGCATTTTGAAAAAATTGTTCATTTTTTTAACATTTTTCATCTTGATCATTGACGGAAGGAGGAATTTGTTGAATTTAAAAAAATAAAAAATAAAAGGGAGCTTTTGCTAAAGTAAAACTAGAGAGGAAGTTTTTATGATTTTCAGAAACTTCAGGAGAGGTTTTTGTATTTTACTCTTATAATTTTTATTTATTAAAGTTCAAAAAACAATCTAAAAGTGGTCCATATATAATTTCGTCAATTAGTCACCGATACACTTCCACATTAATACGTATCAGACCTTATCCAACATCCACTATTACAATGTGATATGGCCTAATACGGAGGTGTATCGTGGTGATACACACGATTCATGAGATACATACATGATGATGTATCCTGTATCGTGCCATGGATACAGATAGATACTTCAAACCTTAGGTTCAATCAAAACGTGCAATAGGATTATAGGAGAGACTGAATTTTATTGAAGACTTAGTGTAGAGAATATAAAAGAACAATCAACCAATCACAATATGCCACATCATCCCACCCACGTGTACAAGGCTGACGTGGTCTGTCATGATATGCCTATTATTACGAGTAGAACTGTAGAGTGTAGACGATTTGAACTCCACTCCTGGGATCAAATGGCTGACATCTTCCAAGCAGTTGATCTCCAATTGATTATTTCTAGCCATAAGCCTAATAATGTTCCAATGCTGGAAGAGAGAGCTAAATATCTCTGATGAAACATGGACCTATCACGATGAAATTTCTGGTATACTTGCCACCATATATACCCTCTTTTCTCTACACGCCTAATCAAGAACTGAGGAATGAGTAATTTGATAAGTAAGTAGCTATCTATTGCTTTTCCTCTTTGGTTCCTTACAAACAATTCAAGGCTTCACCCAATCAATCTGATTAGTGATTACAAGTTTCAACTTCATCATAGAAGGATGAAATTAGAAATAGCCCAAATGAGCACCTAATTCCTGGGGATGTTCTGATCTTCCGGGTTTTGGCTTTCGTTAGTACCAGTTTTTGTGCAGGTTTTGTATTTAAATCAATTACATACTGAAGAGTGAAAGATACCTTTATATTCAAATCAATTGCAGAAATATATTAATTGTTTCTCAAATAAGAAAGAAAAGCCTGGTTACATTGTATGTTTGTCGATCCAGAGGAAAGAAGAAGATATGGGTCCTCATCTTATTTCAACTTGAGGAGGTGTATTCATTGAGATCAATCAATATACGACAGGAAGATGTATATTAAAAAAAACAAAACAAAAGGTTCTTCCATTCTCTTTGAATGGAAGGAAAATCCTCATCCAGATTTGTTCACTGAATATCTTACTGTTCTTCTGCCATCCTGAATCTGCTCTACTTGATCAAAGTTCTTGGGTTTGTTGGATGACGGCAAACCGGCTTGATTACCACGGCGATTGATATTCAAGCCTTTGACTCTTTCAACAATCAGGCCACGTGGATTCATCACATCTACTACTGTAGAACAGAAACAAAAGTATTAGAAAAAGGTGAATTGGGAGAATTGGAGTACAGATTAAAAAAGCCTAATGACTGATCACGAGAAAGAGAGACCGAGCTTTCCTCCCAAGAAATTGACAATGAGTTTAGGGAATGAAAGTCAATTCACGTCTTTTTTTCCTGGATCTACTCTTTCCTTGAATCTAACTCATGCATTCACCAAAAAGAAAAGATCAAGCTTCCTCACTTAAGATTTCTCTTAAAAGCAATGCTAAAACAATGTAATTATAACGAAATGATCTTTATTTTATTAACCCACATGACTTAGACTTCACTCAACTAAAGCAAAGGGTAAGGCAAATATTCAGAAATCTGTTCCCCTTAAATTCATTTTCATTTTTTCTCTTCCAAAAACGAAAATCAGGATCCCGAAACCATTAGTAGCTTTGTGGGTGGACTTTTTCTTTGCTCAAACAGAGAACCATTTTCCCTCCCATGGAAATAAACAGAGCTCAACTACCTAATCTTCATTTGATGATAAAAACAAGAATATGAGAGACAAAGAACAGAAAAAAGGGATACCCTTGATTCCATTCCGGGAAAAAAGGGCACAAGAAATAGATGAAGAATTAAGAATACCATTACCAATCTCCAGTGGTACTATCAATCTAAAAGGTTTCCTAACGGAGCTATTATATCAAAATTAATTAATTTCTGTCTCCTGTTACTCAACCGTACTCATCTACGAATACCCAATAAATAAAACAAGAAAAACTTTCAGGAGAAACTAAAATTGGTTTCTGGGTCAATCATGTTTTACCTGGATGAGAGAATAACCATAGAATGATAGCGCAGAGAATTAGAACAAGTGGTATAAGGTGAACTGCATTCTCCACGGATGACTTGGGATGGGAACCAGCTTCTTTTTTGTTAGTATCAGAGATGGGATCATATCTTGGGAGGTCATCAACGTGCACAGTTTTCAGGCCTGTAGAACAACACTTCACAGCAGGTGATAGGTTGATTAAGAACTCATCGGAGGCTCGAGATATGCTCGCTGACCTATGCATCTTTAAAGAACAGAACAGAACAGAAACTCGGATGTAATAAAAACAGACAGGAACAGAGGAAAACAGAAAGCATAACAATTAACAAATCCGAGTAGATTTTATTGAAGAAGAGGAGGAAAGAAAGGAAGAAGAACCAAAGAAAGAATGTGACAGACTGGGGCTGGACTTGTGGGGGTTTCTGAAAGCTGAATTCAAGGAAAAAACAGTGAAACACCTTTGCTTAATTGCTTTCAGTTTCAGAGCCCAGAAAAGGTTCGAGTGCAAGAGAGAGAGAGAATCTGTTAGCAGTTATTTATTAACAGTGAGCCAGTGACAAGTGCTCGTGCTTCCTTGTTGAGCTCGAAAGTTGAAAGTTTGAGAAAAGTTTCGTGAATCAAGGAAAAACAACAGAAAAAGAAACGTTTCTTTGTTTCCTTCAATTCGAGAGTAACTAACCAATTTTGGAGCGTTACCAAATGGAGTAGAGAATCGAGATCGCCTGCAGCAGTACAGATGCGGACGAAGACAACCAGCAGTTAAACTCGGATCGGAATCTTAAGTCTTAACCTTGTAAAGAAGACGCCAGCTGGCCGCTTGCTCTAATAGGAAACGGGTATGCTAGCTTGCAAGCCGGGCTATTTAGAAACGTTTGATAGATTGGGAATCTTACACGTGGCAGGGCCTTTAAAACAAGGTGGTCTGTGGAGCGCACGTGGAACATGGCCAATGGATGACTTGTCACTGATCGGTCCGATCAGATCCATGGCCCAGTGATCAGTGACAAGTGATCCGATCAATGGCATGGCTGTTAATGGCCATTGGATCCAGTCAGTTCAACTACTGAACCGTTTGGCCCAGTTAATTAGGGCTATAATGTATAAACGGATTGGATTCAGCACCATCCAAAGCCAGATTAATGAATAAATGAAATCCTATCTTGAAGTTTTAAAATCCAATTGAGCCTATCGGACTTGTATCGAATTTACTTTGCCAAAGAAAAGACTTGTATCAGATTTGGATTTAATTCGAATGTTTGATTTTTTTTAAATAAAGAAACAAGTTTAAATTTTATATATTAAAATTAATGAATATTATAATATAATTTTATTCAGATTTTAATGGGATGGGATGTTGAATTGGATTTAGAGTCAGTTGACAACCCTACGGTTAATGGGTGATGGATCAAAGGTTGGGCATTAATTCTCAGTCATCCAGCATCCCAAGGTTTAAGAATGCAAACCCAGCAGCATTCTCTCTGTGACTTCCTCCATTTTGATCTGAACATTTTGAACATAGTACTCGACGTTCAAAATTATTCACCTGCCCAGTTCTGCTGATTTAGGCCATGTTTGATTAATTGATTAAATTCTCATCCTCGTTCATGTTTACCTAGAATGATTTCTTAGACTGGCCAAAAAATGAGCAGAATGAGAAAATGTTAATGTAAATCAAACACTTATGTTATTAAAAAAGAAAAAAAAAAGAATTATTGTTGTGACAAGAATGAGAATGAATTTAGACCCATTTGATTGCAAATTTACATTCATTTCATTTACCAATCAAATTAGGGAGAATGACGGTTTCATGGGCGAATATGAGGGCATAGAGTGTGAGTTTTTGAGATTTTGAATATTTATAACTCTGCAGTAGAAATCAGAGATCTGCATTGGTCCAGTCCGTATTTCTCCGATCAAAATAATATAATGGGCTACAATCTAAAGAAACAAATTTATATGAATAACCTTAAAATTTGATTTGAAAAAAAAAAAAAAAAAAAAAAACACTTTCTTATTCGGGTACTGGGATCAGGGATCAGCATTTCAATCATCTAGGTCAAATGGATCATCCCATAACATCAGAAAATTGGGTTCAAATGATTTAACGATCACCAATTCTTTGACTGAGCCAACGCTTTTTAGCAAGCGAATGATTCGAGGTATGAATGGCAACGGGGTGGAGCAGCACTGGGTTTTACATGCCCTGTCCCATTCTCGAATTTGATAATCTATCATCTATGTATATGTATGTAGGCACACTGCACACATTCTTAGTCTGGGCGGGGTGGACAAATAAGAAATACCATCTCGCTAGTTGAAAAACATTGATGATAATCTGGGATAAATCTGTGCGGGAAAGATAAGTATGGAAAGAGTCTTGACCAATAAAATTAATCATGGAAAAATACTAACAATTAATTAAAAATCTAGAAATTTTTTAAAAACCTAAAGGTAATTAAGGCCATGTTTGGTTCACTACTCTAAGCCTCATTCTTTTAATTCTTGCTCATTTTAGGCAAGAATGGGCAAGAATGAATAACATTAGAGTGTTTGGTTACAAAAATTTTGCCATGGGCCACATTCTTTTCAGAATGAAAAATCAGCACCATAGCACAAAAATTGAGCAGCCTCTAGCATGAAAAATAATCTCACCCCATCGCTCATTTTCATTCTTTGAAGAAACTCTGCCTACAAAATTGTTGCTATATATGTTTACTTTTGCAAAAGCACTTTTAACGAAAACAGTTTTATAAATGTACTTTTACACATAAGTATTTTTGTAAAAGTAAATTTATGAAAAATGCGTTTGCAAAAGTAAAGTACTTTTACAAAGTACTTTTACCAATAGAAATCACACTATTTCCATTCTCTTTCACTAATCCCCACGTTTTAGGCTGAATAGAAATCTGAAAGTTTTCCTTGAATCCCATGATTCAATCAACCCAAGTTGTTCACCATTAGAAATCACACTACTTCCATTCTCTGCAACTTTCACAGCTCTCTAGTTTGGATCTATTGGGAACTAGAAGTTGTAGTCCGTCCTCCTTTCTCTAGGGTTTGATTGGCTCACTCTAAGGTTTGGAATAACAACAATTCTAAAGCTCTCTATAAGGTAAATTGGAGTGTATGAGATCCTTTTATGGTTTCCATAACATAGGAGTTAAATTAGAACAGGAGTAGAAATCCCTCTCCGCCTTGAGATAGGAATATTATTCTTTTAATATGTGTGGTCAAAAATAAAATATCTTTGTAATATTGCAGTTAAGTCCAATAATTCCTCTATAATTGCTGTTAAGTCCCCGGGCTTTCTTATGCAAAGATGATTTCAGCTTTGCACCTCCACACATCAGTGTTTTATCCTAGTTGGGAAAACCACACTTGTATCACCATTTTATCCAATCACCAATGAAATGAGATTTATCCAATGAGTTTTGCTCATACCGGGAAACCCCCTAAAGATGTCAGATCTACTAAAAAACTCTTTCCGGGGTAACTGCTAGCATATGATAACTCAGGTATATCAGGGATTACCTAATCAATCAAGGCACGACAAGATAAGCCCTAAAAACTATCCTGTGGCTCCTAGTGCCACTAGGACACTTTCCATATTCATCATAGGGTGATATGGGGATAGAATATAAGAGTCCTAGTGCAACCTGGATTCCTTCCCAAGAGTCCCAGTTTGACTAGAATACCCCACATACTCATCCCGATATTAAATAGAGATTTGTGAACGAGTCCTCTTACTGGGATTCTACTGCTAGAGTCCTAGGCTCCTAGCCAAAAGTCCTAATGCAGCATCAGCTTCATGGCTGTAACACTCCCCTCTTGTCTGAGGGTGTAGATTTCTTATTGACAATCCTCAGTACTGCAATATCACCTTCAGCCTCCCAACATACAGAGGATGTTAGTTACAATCCAATAGTAACCTCAGACAGTATATCAAAGTGTCTAGATCATGATATCACAACTTTGCATCTGAGTGGTCATAATCACTAATAATGACTGATAAATCTTGTGATGGATCAAGCTCAGTTGGATCAGTATCAGTATGCATATGATACACACCCGGAGTTTTCACTCCAATAGCCGAGATATCACTGTTGACTATCAACATGCCAATCATAAAGTGAACTGCCCAAGTTCACCCATAGTTGGGATATTCTAGGTTCACAAGGAACCGAACCCTTCAGGTCTCTCGTGATAATCTCACCCATCACTTGAATGCCTTATAATTTAACCTCTGGACTAGATAAAGGAATGCCCCAAAAAGGTCTCACTTTTATTAAATAAAGAAACACACAGTACAAAGACACAAAATGGCTATAAATGAGCACAAGGAAATCATTTTCCAACATATTCTTCACTTGAGAGAGGATAAATTCAAGTGGATAGGAACTTCGTGTGATGGTTACTTCTTTTCTTTGGTTAGATGTGTTTTGGGATGTCCAAGTGCTTTTTCTTAGTGCAAATTATGACATTATTATCGAGGAGGATGGGATGCCGTAAAGCATATTCAAGCCATGATGCCACTGAGCTTAGATCACTCCGACATAATTGGACCACTGTTGCCTACAGTATCCACTAATAGTCCCCTTATTTTTCATTTTTGCACAAAAATTGATGCCTACCTTAGATTGCATCCTGTGAAGACATTGGCTGAATTTTTAATTAAAACCAATCAAGTGCCCCTAACACATGGCCTCAAACATACTGTGAAGTGCTGTAAAATTTACTAACTAGCAATAAAAAGAATAGTATATTTTCACGAATATTGAATCTATTGTTTGACAAGCAACAGAACTCAGAATAGAAAATTTATGTTCAACAGATCATAAGGAAAAGGGAAGCTTTTGAGTTCCAAGGTTCTGTTCCCTTCCAATACAGAAGACCTCTATCACTGGAGTGGTTTTATGTTAGCACAAATCATGGGGTTCCACCTTTTGCCACTTCAAAGGCTATATACTCTCTAGCCCATCTTTAAGAATCAGAATGCAGAAAGTTACAGTTCATAGAGCACAAGCACCGGAAGAACAAGATTGATTATGTCTCTTGTTTTTTTTTTTTTTTAAACCCCAAAATTTACTCAGGTGGAGGGAGGGGGCACCTTAATTATGTCTCTTGTTTTCGTCTTTTGGCATTTGCCTGTTTTTATATTATTATTAAGAACTACTTGATTAGGAATTTCAATAATTCAGTTAAACAACTTTTTTTTTTGGTAAAGATCAGTTAAACAACCTTTTTTCTCTATACATTTTATCATTTTGGCTCTCCGTTTGGTTGGAGTATGAATACAAATTTGTATAGTGCAAAACAAAAATGTTTGGTTCATGTGAGTGCAAAGCGGTTCAAGATTTACACACCCACTTTGCACTAAGCTCATTTGTTTTGAAAGATGCAAATAAGAATACAATTTTTATGGATGTTTGGCATTTCCATCAATGCAAATACAACTGTATCTTGCTACCAAATGGTGTTCTACCTACTCCCACCATTAAACAAATATAAAAAATAACAAGCTACCCGGGCATACAACCGGCATCTTGGTAAAAAATAACATAAAAACAACCAGCTACTCCCACCATCAATGCAAATACAACGGTCTCTTCTACCAAGTAAGCCAGTTTCTCCCTCCTCTTCACGCCAACGACGACTATTCTTTTTGAATAGGAACTATGGACCTTCCAAAAGGCATAGAATTGGCTGCCCGGGCATCCTGCCACATAAAGGAACAAAAAGAAATAATGACATAAACCATCCCGCATACAGCAAAGTCTAGAAATAAAAGAATCCAATTGACTTGTGGACAAGAGATGGATCATATCTGGGATCATTTCCCAATTTCCATCTGCATATAGAGATATACAAAGAAAATCAAATTTTAAGATCATATCTAGGATGATATTTATAGCAATTGATTAATTACTACTAACAGTAATTTGTGGAAATTGTATGGATGAGCCTCTTCCTGACATATAAAAAAATCACATAAGAGAACAGAAAAACCAACAATGAGAATATGAAAGCTATGGTAAAGGATGAGAAGGATTTTGATAGCTTTACCTGCTGGTGTACCAGCAAAGCAGATACACCCAGAGATTCTGTAGCAGCGCCAACCATGACTCTATCATCGTTCTCTGCATCACCTTTCTCCTTGCCACTACTTATTGAGCTGTCTATATCAAAATATTGATTTCTTTTGTCAAAATATTTATGATTGTCTCCTACATCAACCACTTTATCATAAAACTTCTCCCTCACGTTCTCAGCAACTACAATAATAGAAAGCACTCAGTGCTAGATGAAACAATTATAGAACATCAGTAAAGAACCATTTTTGACTAGTAGTGAACCATTTAAGTTTGAAGAAATAAGATGGAAACTAACCTTTAAAATGTACATGGGGTTCTGGAATCTTGTGAATGGATTGAACTTATTGATAATTTTTATATGAGCTGTTTGGAGATCTGGCTCAATAAAAGCCTTGTACATTGGATATACCTGTGCAGAAAAAAGAACTATAAATGTAAATGCTTCATGATAACCTAGTTTCCCAGTATCACACAGTCAAAACTTTCTAAAGAAAACATCTAACATGGGGCAAGTGAAAGAACCATTTCAGAGATCTGATGGATTATTTCTTCCGGTTCTTGTCCAGCACGTTGTATGTCACGTAAAACCCGTTTTACAAGGTCAAAGTGAACTCCACCAGTAACAGATACTTGAAGGTCCAGAAGAGGCTGCAACTTTTCACTCAGAGCATAGATACCCTCAATAATCACAAGACGGGAGGTTAGAACTTCAGCTGTCCTGTTAAGAATATGAATAAAATAATATATTAAGAATTAGGAATATTGAGGAACTTTGATAACTTCATTGAACCTATTAGGCTCCCCACCTTTTCTTTTAAGAAAAATGCATGAAAATAAAATATTTGATCCTGGAGAATGCAAATAAAAACCTATATTTTCATAAAGAGTTCCAGCTAGAAAATCAGCTGCATCCCTTCCATTGAATCCATCATACTCCACAAAACAGCCATCCATTTTCTTCAGAAGATACAGCTAGGACTCTGTCTTCCCCTGCAGCACCTCCAGCCATTTGCACATGCATAGCATTGAGAAAGCTGGATGACTCTATCCTTGTAGGAGCACTCATAAGTTTCCCCAAATTCCTTCAACTTTCAAGGAGATCATTCTCTATAGATACACTTCCGCCTGAAGTGGACATGCTACCCTGAGAACTCAATGATAAAAGGTCTAATCGTGCAAGAGAAGGTGAGGATTCTAACCTTCTGAATGAATTTGGAGAATCCAAACCTGGCAATATTTCCTCTACGATTATACCATTACATATGTTTATGTTTGCCAAGGTAGCATTAGCACTAAGAGCAGCACCAGACAAACAAGAAAAAGAACTACTTCTCATCCTCAGTTTGGAGCTTTGGATCTGAACCTCTATTGGGAACTCAATCTCATTTGTTACCAAGAAAGAGTTGTCCTGATTAATAGTGTTGCACTGATAGCCAAAACTAACACTCAGTTCCCCTGAAGGCTCAGGGAGATCTAGATACCCTTTCATTATTTATGGATCAAAAGGGTGCAAGAGCACACATGCTGTGGTGATCAAGAATTATTCTTCCTTGAACAGAGAGTGTAGAGCCCATACTAGATGAAAAGACAGAGTTGAAGACACTCGGAGACAGAGAGAAACTGAACCTGCAAAGGATTAACATTTATGATTTTCATCACTTCATAAATCTTTGTAATGAGCAACAGATCATTTATTCTATAAGGTCCGTGCATTTTCCCAAGATTGGAAATTAACAAGACCATTGCTCTTAAATATAAATTATATAAACTTTATAACAGTAATCTTAGTTGGAAATTTATAGCAAGCATAAAAAGAAAAATAATGCATACAAGAATCTAAAATTTCTTGAATAAGAAAATTTTAATTTTCTATCAAGATTTTCTGAGATTCTCAGACTACAGGTATATGTAGCAAAGAAAAGAAAATAAAAAGTACTCCAAAGCAATACTAGTAAGCATGCTTATAAGTGCTCAGTATGTGTTATTAAGTGTAGCATTCACAACTTTCTTACAAATCACCACAACATGCAAAGGGGACCAATCCTAGTTCATATCTGAGGAATGGCAAGTGAACCATCTATAGAAGTTCAGGCAAAGCAGTAGTAATTCTGCCTTTTCCTAACAGATAAACAAGTTTGAACCCATTTTAATCTAGACCTCCAGTTGGAGGATGGCAAAAATGTCTTAAGCAAGGAAAAAATAACCATTCAGCATGTCAAACAGTAGGCTTTTTAAATGATTTAATTGACCCGGATGGATCAGGTCAAAAAGATTGGTGATGTCACATGCTACTCCAGTGTTTTCAATCAATCGTTATTAACCTGGGCAGTCAAACCATTTGAACCATCAACCAGCAACAAATCTGGTTTGAGTTAGCCCCAAACCTGGAAGCCAGTAATAACCGTTGACTTGGTCAGAGACCTGTTGGCCTGCATGGTTGAACCGTCAACTCACTTGACCCAGACAATGGGTCACAGATTACAAATTGCATTATTTTTTGTATTGTTAAGGTTTAATTTTTATTTGTAACCTATGACCACTGGTTTTTAGGTGCCTTTTTGCATTCTAGATGGTGGAAAAGAACAAGGATGGAGGCCAAGTCCATCAACATACATAAAACAAAGAAAAAATGAAGAGGTGCAAAAACTTCTGGAGGCCACAATTTTATGCTCGGTGGTTGCATCAGGGTGATTTTTTATGATGTTTGGTAACTTTTCATAATCTGATGCAGCCCCCTCTATCTCCCACCTGAACAGGGCTTAAAATTCTTCTTAATTAATAATTATTAAGCTATCAAGTTAGGTCAATTAATCGATCCAACTAAGATTGAGTTGGATCATGACCCTATTGGCTCAACATTTAGGTTGTTACAATAACATTGGAAAGCCAATGCACCATAAAAAAATGATATTCATTCATTGTCAAAAAAGACCATGAGAATATTCTATAATCATATTTTCCTCACACAATTTTTCCATTGTGAATCAAATATTGATTTATATGGCCAGCTAATTTAAAACACAAACAACACCAAAGATGAGAATATATGCACTGTTTATAATAAATGAGGATATACAATTCCAGTGCAAATGTTTACAATATTATGGTGTGGTAAGTGATAATGATAGATCGTGAATTCGTGATATAACTAGTTGATTCTTTTACTGCAAGGGCAGTTAAGCATGAAGACTCCAACAAACAACTGTAATCTTTTAGTCGTTGTTTTTTGTTGTTGTTGCCATCAATACCTTTTCTTTTGATTGGATTATCTTTGCTTAGTAAGGTTATAGAAAGGCAAACTACTCCAGGCCACCAGCAACGTTCCCCAAACAAGAAAAGCTTGTAATAGTTGAATGGCTCAATCAAATAATTGGATCAAGAAATGCAGAGAGGAACCAGAAGTTATCATTAAACACCAAATGGAAAAGCTTTAACAATATTAAGTCCTATACAAGAGCTCCTATTTATTATTTAATCATCAAACAACCCTTTAGATGCACTAATTCATTACTTAATCATATATGTAAAATAAAAAGGAAGATGAGATTCACTGATGACAAAAGATAAAAAGAATGAAATTCATCATGAAAATTGCACACCTGCCACAAATATGGAGGCCTTCTCCTTAACATATGAATCCATTAGTAAGGTATAATTGTGGTAGTTGTTTGAATGCTTTTATCTGGATATTAGACATGACTAACGCATGAAGTAACTAAAAGATAAAGAAATCATAAAGAATGTAAAACCAAAAAACATAAACTTATATACAAACACTCCCAAGAAGCTGTAAACAAGAAAAATAAAATACCACTCTTCCCATTATTTACACAACGAGCACCATCTGCTTGCCAGAGAAATAATTTTAGCTTCAGAACTCATTTCCTTTCTTTAATAGCAATAATAATAGTTTCTGCAAGCTGAAACATCTCAAAAGCAACAAAAGGGTCAAAATGGCACTCAATGTCAAGTCTTTTATTAAGCTAAAAAACGCTTTTACTGACCTGGGTTCGGGAGAACACACCCGATGAAGTACAATAATTAATAAATATGGTTCCATGGCTTAGCGATGGACTAAGGTAAAATCAATAAATCCAAGATACAAGGAGTTCGTTCTCTCTAAAATTTTATCATGAAAGGATAACAGCACTCCCAAGAGAACGGGGTGAAAATGAGTTTATATAATTCAAAAGAAATCTTCCGATAATAAAAAGGTTATCACAAAGCAAAATTTAGATACTCTTTCAATTCCATTACTTAGATTCTTGATCCCAGACTTCAACTCAAAAATTCAGAAAACTTGAAATTGTCTACCAACCATTTCTCACCGAATTTCCAGATACGACGAAAAGAAGAGAAATACCAACAGCTAAAACCCAAGATATCCAGATCTCCGTTTTATGTAAGACCTACAGTTATCGACATTGAATCCAAAAATTTAACAAGAAAACTTCAATAAAGGTTCAAAACCCAAAGAAATAATAAGAATAATAAAGCTTTATTCAGAAAAAAAAAATGACAAGGGACAGAAACAAAGAACTCGTTGCATAAACATACATCATTTCCGCCACTGGCAGTAATAGTAGAATGAACAATTCAGAAGTGTCAATTTAAAAAGAAAGGACTCGTTGCATAATCGGAAAATGAAGGTAGATCGGATTACCTCTGTGAAAACGAAGGCAGTTCAGAGTCGTTCTCCATTTTTACTCTGTTTCTCCTCTATCTACTTAGTTTCTACGCAGTTGCCCGCAGTTGAGAATCGCTCGCCGTTCCCCTCTATCTCAAAAAAATTTCTAAGCAGTTGCTCGCAGTTGAAAGTCGCTCGTCGTTCTCCTCTCTCTCTCTCTCTTTTTCGAGGATTTTTGGAAAAACTCAAAACCTATTCACTTCGATCGACTATACGAGCAAATTTTTTTTAGAAAGCAATATTTTTTCCTATTTTCGGTACAAACTTAAGAAAACATACAAATTTGCATAAAAAATCGATGCAAATCTGAACCGAAGTACAAATTTGCAACTGTTCAGATTTGCACTCCAACCAAACGCAACCTTAAGAATAAAAGACAAATTCCTTGCCTAAAAATATGAAATATTCCTTACTAATAAAGCAGACCAAAACTCCTTGCATTACTTGGATTCCTCTCATGACTACTTAAATTTATGCCATTCGGTAATGCTTTCTTGCAGAGCTTCCTGATTAGTGTCTTGTAGCCACATCACCAAATGGCAGAGAGCAGGAAATCTAGTCAGAATTTGAAAACACTATGCATGGAGATTTCTTCTTCAAGTTCTCCCTGCACAAATGATATGTATACTAACACTTGGGACCATTTGATAACAGCTGCAATGGATTAAGGGAATGACTTATTGCTTTATCTTTTAGTGAATAAGTTATTAAGGAGGTTCTAATTTCTTAATGGATGAAGCTGAAGTTGGGTTACGCCTGAATATTTATCCACTAAAAGATAAAAGACAAAGTAACAAGTTATTCTTAACCACCTCAGCCATTAACAAATGCTCATTGGTTTGTTATTTTTAATTTTGGTTAAGGATAGTTATATAAGTCTTTTGTATGGTAGTTACTATAACAAAGTGACAACAATGATGTATGGAGCAAATGGTATTAGTTGTTCTGTATTAGGAATGAATCGTGCAACCAGAAGACTGCCTGCTGCACCAGGTTTGAAGTTCTTGCTCTAATACCATCTTTTTCTAATAATCTAACTTGTAGATTATTTGTTTACTTTTTGTAGGAAACTGTGGACCCCATATTAAGAGTACTCGTGTGGCACCTTGAGATGTACTTAGATTTAATTGATTAGGATCAGCTTTCCTATTAGGATAAGTTTTATTCTATCTTATCTAGGATTAGTTTATTTTAATCTTATCTTTTATTGCCATGTAAGTATTAAAGTTCTTTTACAAGTAGGAAACTATGTATATAAATTAAGAATTGGGGCAGCTGTTTTAAACACACCAACCACTCTCTCTTTTCTCAAAACCTCTCTACACGTTCTCCTTCTCCATTTCTCTACTTCTCTTCTCCTCTCCTCATATCTTTTCCTTTTCTTTTGTTTTCTATTCGAAACCCAAGGCTGATTGTAGTCTTATACAACTACTTGGTATCAGAGCACTCGATCTAGGAAATCTCATGTGGAATTAATTCAACCGACCATATGAGAATTAATTAGGGTTGGAAGCTTTTTTTTCGGCTGATTCTTGGAGGTTACAAGGAGTCTTCAGCAACTGTCCAAGGATTGGAGGATGCTCCTTGTTAGGTCTTTGATCAAGATTAGGTCTTTGATCAAGATTGAAGGTGTCGATCAGTTTGTTTCTGATCAAGATTGAAGTTTCTTAAAGAGGATTCTCTCAGGATCAGTTTGTTTTCAAAATTTTCTAAGGTTGATCAGAATCAATATCTGTTTTTTGGAACAAGACTGAAGGTGATGATCAGAATTTCCATAAGATTTTTTGGATCAAGATCAGTTCTTCTTCATAAACTTTTGGGTAAGATCTCATTCTTTTTTGAGGTCAGCAGCAAGGATAGCTTAATCTGAGAGGTATGGCTATATATACTCTTTTTTTATTTAGGGTTTTAAGAGAAAACCCTGAAATCTAGGACTGTTACTGTGTCCGGATAAGAGTTAGACTTGACTTTTGTGATTTAAGCTTGGTTGGTATCAAATTTCTATTATCTGTTCTCTGTATTCAAAGATCCAGTACCGTTGAATCTAATTTCTGCTTCTATATTTCTTTTTATTAGTTTCTGACCCAATAGGTTGATTGTTACAATAATTAAAATGTGGTTTTCATTAACTCCTAACCAAGAATGGAGTTTAAGAGCTAGGGGGAGGGTCTTTTTGGTTCAAGTAACATGACTAAGAACACTTTCCATATTACAATTGTTAAGTTTGATGGATCAAACTACTTAGAATGGGCCCAATCAGCCATGATGACCATTGGTGGGTAGAGGAAAACTGAACTATTTGTTGGGGGGATATGAAGGAACCAACTAAGGAGGACCCCATTTATGCTAAGTGGATTCAAGAGAATTATTTGGTGATGACATGGCTGTGCAACTCTATGCAGTCACTCATCAGCTAAAACTACTTATGGGCAAAAACAACTAAGGAAATATGGGATGTTGTGAAATAAACCTACTGCCAGCCCCTTAATGTTGCTAATGTTGTTAGGGCTTATGAGATGAAATGTGAGGTTAAAAAATCTCAAGCAATGAGAGAAACCGGTCTCTATTTATTTTTCCACCTTGAAACCCCTGTGCCATGAAATTGATCACCTTGGAACAAATGAATGGGAGAGTCAAAAGGATGCACAAACTTACAGAAAGCATGTTGAAACTAGTAGAGTTTGAGTTCATGGCTGGTCTAAATTATGAATATGATATTGTGAGGCAGCAGTTGTTTACAGGAGACAATGTAACTCTATCACAGGCCTATTCCCTAGTGCATAGTGAAGAGACTAGGAGAAAAGTTATGCTACAGCAATAGCCTTTCGAATAAGCCCTGGTAGCAGTTAAGCCCAAATTTGAGGGTGATAAAGAAAGGGATATGAAGAAGGAAGCTAAGAAGGACCTAGTATGTGAGCATTGCAAGAAATCTAAACATACTAAAGATACTTGTTGGAGGTTTCATCCACATCTAATTCTAGCAAAACTCATAAACAAAAAGGGGAATGCCAACAGGGCTATCAACACTGATAGTGCATGCGGGCCATGCAAGCCCAAATGAAACAGTTCCAGCAACTTCAGCTCTATCAACAACACGTACTGCACTAGGTCTCCCAGTATCAGTATCAGCAGCAGTTCCCCCAGCTGCCTCAACCTCAACTTCAGCAGCCGTAGTTCCCACCTCGGCACATAGCCTCGCAGCAAGCTAAGTCTCGCCGCCAAGACTAGCGCCCCTTAGGCCGAGGAAAGGTCCCCCAAAACCTCCCAAAAAATCAGGCCTCCCCCCGCAATAGACGAGAGAGACCGGCTACCCCGATCTCACCGCGGACGGACAGGTTGGGAGGACCCCAGCTCGTCAGGTCTACGTCACCTCAATAGTCGAAGTCTGAAACCCCGCTCCTTGAGAACCGATTCAAGGTCCTGGCAACAGATTCCAAGCAGGACCCCTCTGTCCGCAGCCATCACCAGTAGACCAGACTACTTCCTACACAAACCACTCCAGACAGCGTAGAGGCGAGCAGCACGAACGCCGAGCCCACCAAGAAGCAGAGACGCCGCCGCGGAGCTCGCCGATCTATCACCCGCGATTTGCCCGAGCTCATGGGCAAAGAAGAGTTAAGCTAGGCTGAAGTCAAAGCTCCCCTCCTATCAGTTCCATCCCCCTGTCTTCCAAACTCTTGGCAGTCCCGATGCCCAAAACTTCAAGCCCCCCCCTCTTTACAAGTATGACAGGTCGTTTGACCCAAATGATCACGTAGATGCCTTTCAGTCACAGATGCACCTGGCGCGAGCTAGTGAGTCATGCGTGTGCATGTCCTTCTCCACTACTTTTAGAGGAACAGCCCATACGTGGTGCCAGAACTTGGCACACGAATCGATAAGAAATTGGGTGCAATTCACACAAACATTCACGTCCCACTTCGTTACTAGCAAACGGTGTCCACAAACGGAAGAAAGTCTCCTCAGCATAGTACAAAGAAAAGGAGAATCCATCTGAACTTTTATCAAGCGGTTCAACGATGCCTGCATGCAAATACCATGCCTGGACCCCACCGTATGCCTTGCAGTAGCTAAGAAGGGCGTGACACACAAAGAGTTTAAATGGCACATGGTCGTCAACCAACCAGCGACCATAACCGAGCTCCTGAAGCTTGTGGACAGGTTCATAGACACTGAAGAGGAAATCAACCAAAAGGGCGAGGGCGGCCCCAAAAAAGAAAGAGGGAAGGAGAGCTCTCCAGTTAAGGAGACAACCGAAAGAAAAAGGACATAGCTTTGGGGGCAAGGCCGGGTCAATTATTCCGACCTCCTGTAGCGGACCGAGCCGATTACACCCCACTGAACACGAAGAGGGCTGAAATCCTGATGGCGATCAAGGACGCCCCGTACGTGAAGTGGCCACCCTGTCTAAGGGGGAATCTCAATGAAAAAATAAGAATATGTATTGCAGTTTTCACAAAGATCACGGTCACAGTACCGAGAGTTGTAAAAACCTCCGCGATGAGATAGAGGAGCTCATCCGTCGCGGGTATCTAAGAAACTTTGTACAGAATAATAATAATAGCAATATAACTGGTTGACAAGGGGAGCACGGTAAGGATGCTCCCGAGTCCAACAGTAGGCCGACCGAACAATCGCAGAGGCAGCTTCCGGAGGAGAGGCCAGTTCGGGGAACCATCCACATGATAGTGGGAGGTTCGACTGTTGTGGGTTGCACTTCAGCGGCAACTCGGACGTCGGTTCGTGAGGCCACCCAGGAGGAACAGAACCCCCCAAAGCGGTCGAGGATAGAAGAGCCAATTTTCTTCACAAAAGATGATGTGCGAGGAGTCCACTACCCCCACGATGACGCGCTCGTAATAAAGCTAAGAATCAACGACTTTGAGGTCAGGCGTGTACTCGTCGACTCAGGCAGCTCAGCCGACATCCTCTTCAAAGCTACGTTTGACCAGCTCCAGTTGCAGAAAAGTGACTTGAAGCCTGCAGACACTCCTTTGGTAGGATTCAGCGGAGAAGAAGTCCGGCCCCTTGGGAAAATAATAGTACCTGTGGAAGTTGGCACGTGGCCTTGTGTGGTCAGATTCAAACACGACTTCTTGGTGGTCGTGACCCCCTCCCCCTACAATGCCATAGTAGGTTGACCAATCGCCCATGTCCTATGGGCGGTGGTCTCCACTTACCATTTGGCTATGAAGTTCCCAACCGACTTCGGTGTGGGAGTAGCACGGGACGACTAGCTCGAGTCCCGTAAGTGCTACGTCGCCACCCTGAAGGGAAAAACCAAGGTAGCTGATGACTTCAAGCTGGAGCGGCCTATGAAGCAAGGCGAAAAACGAGCCGCGCCAATAGAAGAAACAATCACAGTTCCGACCTCAACAGCGAACCCAGCTCGAACGCTTCAGATCGGCGCTTCTGTCCAGGAACCTTTACGATCCAAACTGGAAAGCTTCTTACTTCAAAATTTAGATATTTTTGCATGGTCTGTGGTAGAGATGCCCGGTATAGACCCCGAACTCATAACTCACAAACTGAATATTGATCCTGTAGTTAGACCCGTTAGACAGAAGAAACGCAACCTAGCCTCAAAGCGGTTGACGAGGAGGTCGAGAAGCTCTTCGCAGCTGACTTCATAAGAGAAGTCCATTACCCGAACTGGGTAGCCAACCCCATTTTGGTAAAGAAGGCTAACGGCAAGTGGCGCATGTGCGTCGACTACTTTGACCTAAACCGAGCCTGCCCGAAAGACTGCTTCCCGCTCCCCATAATTGACCATTTAGTGGATGTGACCTCAGGGCACGAGTTGCTGAGTTTCTTAGATGCCTATTCGGGCTATAACCAAATCAAGATGGACCAGGCGGATGAAGAAAAGATTGCTTTCATCACGGAGTTCGGCCTATACTATTACAAGGTTATGCCCTTCGGGTTGAAAAACGCAGGGGCAATCTTTCAAAGGCTTATAAATAAGTTGTTTTCGTCGTTAATCGGCAGAAAAGTAGAATGCTATGTACACGACATGGTCGTCAAAACTCAATTTTCACATGAATTAATACAAGATTTGCATTCTGTTTTTGAAATTCTGTGTAAGTTTAATATGAGACTGAACCCAAACAAGTGTGTGTTTGGTGTGACCTCGGGCAAGTTCCTAGGATACATCGTTAGCTGGTGTGGCATCGAAGCCAACCCGGATAAAATTCAGGCCATTTTAGATATGAGGCCACCCCGGAAGTTGAAGGAGGTTCAGAGGTTGAATGGCCGCATAGCCACCCTGAGCCGCTTCATGTCTAAATCGGCAGACCGCTGTCTACCATTCTTTAAGGCAATTAAGAGCAAATGGTTTGAATAGACCCAAGACTGCCAGCTCGCGTTCGACGAGCTCAAGAAATACCTCGCTAGTGTGCCGACCTTTACCCGGCCCGATGAGGGCGATGTTTTAGAACAGTACCTCTCGGCGACCGACGAAATGGTCAATTCGGTACTAATAAAGGAAGTAGATTGAGTCCAACAACCCATCTATTACGTTAGTAAAGTATTGCAGGGAGTAGAAACGAGATACCCGGAGATGGAAAAGCTAGCATATGCACTGATAATCACAGCTCGGAAGCTCCGCCCGTACTTCCAAGCTCATACTATTATCGTCCTCACCGACAAACCTCTGAGGCAAGTATTGCTTAAACCCGAGGTCTCTGGTCGGTTGACGAAGTGAGCCGTTGAGCTCACCGAGTACGACCTCCAGTACAAGCCGTGAACTGCCATTAAGGCCCAAGCTTTAGTGGATTTTATAGCCGAATGTACATTCAACTCCGAAGTTCCCAGGCCGGTTAAGCACGAGGCTCCCAGCTCGGATAAGCCCGAAGCTCCTAGGCCGATCGAGTCTGAACCCCGTGAAGTAGCAGCCAGTGTGGCATCTCTTCTAGCTCGACCAATCGTGAGCTGGGATGAGGAGCCCTAGATCCTTCACATAGATGGCTCTTCGAACCAATAGGGTAGCGGAGTCGGAATAGTTCTACACGGCCCAAGCGGCATGAAACTGGAATACGCGCTACGCTTCGAGTTCGCGGCGTCTAACAATGAAGCAGAGTACGAGGTGTTGATAGCTGGACTAGCTCTAGCCAAAGAAGTAAAAGCAAAGCACATTGTTATTTGCAACGACTCCCAGCCCGTGGTTAACCAGGTCACCGGCAAGTATGAAGCTCGCGAGCCAACCATGATTGCCTACTTGACCAAGGTTAGAGAGGTCCTGCTCGACTTCCAATCACACTTCATCAGACAGATCCCTAGGTCGGAGAACGTTGAGGCCGATGCCCTGTCCAAGTTAGCCAGCACTAGCGACATCACCATGGGAACCGTGTACATAGAGGACCTGTCTCGGCTTAGCATTCTCAAGGGGCAGAGGAGGTCGCTCTCGTCGTTCAAGCAGAACTAAGCTGGATTGAACCGTTCGCGAGCTTCTTGCTACACGGGACCCTCCCTGCAGATCGCAATGCAACCAGAAGGGTGCAGCGCCAGGCAACCAAATACATCATGATAGACGAGTGACTGTACAGGAGATCCTACACGCTACCCTATCTGCGTTGCTTGCGGCCTGTTGAAGCCAAACTCGTACTCCGCGACACTCATGAGGAGTTGTGCGGCGGGCACTTGGGGGGCAGAGCTCTTGCCCAGAAAGCGCTTCGACAAGGGTATTATTGGCCAACAATGAAGGCAAATGCCATTGAACTCGTTAGAAAATGTAACAAATGCCAGAGACATGCCAATATTCACCACCAACCCGCTGTCGACCTCAAGTATCTCACCAGTCCGTGGCCCTTTGCACAATGGGGGATCGATCTACTCGGACCATTCCCGCCAACAACGGGTGGAAGGAAGTTCTTAATAGTGGCAATGGACTATTTTACCAAGTGGGTAGAAGTTGAACCCCTCGTGACGATCACAACCCGAAATGTCCAAAACTTCTTTTGGAAGAATATCATGTGCCGCTTCAGATTACCTCGAGTATTGATTTCCGACAACAACAAACAGTTCGAAGACATCAAATTCCAAGACTGGTGCCAAGACATGAGAATCCGACAGAACTTTACTTCAGTCACACACCCTCAGGCAAACGGTCAGGTAGAAGTAACGAACAAAGCCATCCTCCGTGGATTGAAGGCACGGTTGGACCGAGCTAAAGGATTATGGGCAGATAAACTACCCAGTGTCCTATGGGCATACCGGACCATGGAGAAGACCACTATGGGAGAAACACCCTTCAATCTCACCTACGGCACCAAAGCAGTAATCCCTGCAGAGATCGAAGTGCCTACGCTGTGACTAGAAGCATACAGTGATCAAATGAACAAAGATGAGCTACGCACCAACCTCGATCTACTCGATGAAGTAAGGGACCTCGTGTACATTAGGACCGCAGCCTACCAACAAAGAGTAGTTCGGTACTATAACGCCAGGGTCAAGAGGCGAAACCTCCGCATCGGCAAATTGGACCTTCGTAAAGTTATGATACCCGAGCCCGGTGCTGGCAAGCTCGGATCCAACTAGGAGGGTCCCTACCGAGTGAAGCAAGTGCTCGGGAAAGGAAAGTACGAGCTCAAGACCCTCGAAGGGAAACAAGTACCTCGGGCATGGAATATTGTCAACTTAAGACAATACTATCTGTAACAACCAAGTAGGCCACGAGCCACTCCCAAAGCCCAAGGCAAAAATGCCGAGCTAACTTGACCTCGGCACAATAAGATCCGGTTGCCTTTGAGGCACGGGCAAACCTCAAAAATAGACTATAAGTCACCCCCAGAGCCTAAGGGCAAAGAACGCCGAGCTGACATAACCTCGGCACAACAAGACCCAGCCGCCTCTATGGCATGGGTAGACTCCGAGAGTGGGCCACGATCGACTCCTCCAGCCTAAGGGCTAGAACACCAAGATAATGAAAAAACCTCGACAGCATACAATATCTAGTTCTCATTGGTATAGGCTAAATGCTTACAAAACCTAAGGCACAGGCACTTCAGCCAGGAACCCTGTGACGGATAGCCCATCCTGGTTAAGGAGTCGAGTTCGGGGGAGGGAGCCCTCGGTGATTCCACATGAGCCCTTTTGGCGACCTTCTTCACGGTCCGCTTCTTCCTCCTCTTCATTTGGTTAAGGAGTCGGGTGGCCGTGATTCTCTCTTCTTCATCCATGGGGCCTACAACAAAGTTGGCGTCAGTAAATCCAAAAACGACAAGCAGATAAAAACAAAGCGCCAAAGACACAAATAGACCTACCTGAGCTCAAACCGGCCTGAGCGAGCTTCTCTTCGGTGATGTATTCCTGATGATCGAGCTCAGCCTGAGCCCACGAATGAAAGGCCTCCCACATCTGCTGGTTGAGGGCGATGCTGGTCACCTGGGTAGCCACCCTATAGCTGGTAAGGAAGAGCCATCTTGTGCTGGCCCGGACCACAAAGTAGTCTCGCTTCCAAGTCGGGACCTTGCTCGGGAACTTATGCAGTAACTTAAAACCTGGGCAAGGAGATAAGTAGAAGACCTGCCCGTGCTTAGGGGGAGTGCTAGATGCACTCTTTTTTATCAATAGTATGGAGCAGAGTATGTCTGTGTCCAAAGAGAACCGCTTTTCATGGCAAAGAGAAATGGTCCCCACTAAATTCTGAATAGAGTTAGGGTGGAGCTGATCCAGCGTGATACTGAAACGCCTTAACACCTCAGGGATAAGGGGGTGAAGAGGGAGACGAAACCCGCCGACGAGCGGTTCCCTAAAAATCACGACCTCATCCGGACCGTGCTCCCAGGGGAAGTACCGGTGGGAAGACTGTAGTTGTACTCAGAAGGAAGGTTGAACTGCTGGATGAGGTCTCGAAGCCTCTCCGGTGTCAGAGTAGAGGGACCAAACTGGTCCAGCACCCGACCTCGATGGGAGGTGGACGCCAACTTACCCGAAGCTGCCCGTGCTTTGCGGGCAGGTCGGGCCAGGGAAAAGTCACCATGACCCAAAGTACCACCTCGGGCTCGTCGATGAGACTGTCCATACTAGACGACATATCAAACTAAAAGAAAGAAACAAACCAGAAGGGAAAAGGAAGCTCGGGAGGACTCACCAAAGAAACGCAATCGGACTGGAAGAACAAAACGAATTGGAGGACCAAAGCTAAGAGACCCCTGGCGCGTGCTCAAACTTTAATGATGACAGCTTTATGGCGAAGAAAATGGCCAAGGGACCCCCTATTTATAGTTGCGACCACGGGTTCTTCAAGGCGAAAATGATTTAGCGCATTTTTGACATCCGCGAAGTCCAAGTCGCGTGAAGTCCGCGCGTAATCTGGACATGACTTGAATCTCTTTTCGGTCGAGTCGGGCGTTAGATCGGTACAACTAGACACAACGCGCGACAACACAACTTAAATACCAACACCAAATCCATCTAGCGCGTCATGACCTCCCCACGCTGGGTCACCGCCGCCAGCGCAGGGAGTGGGGGGCAATTGATGGAGAGTGATTTGGCCAGACCTTGTAGTTCAGGTACATGTGGGCGTGACCCTACTCAAACAGTGACTCAGCATGACAGCGCAACAGACATTAGCACAACTCGGAGGGAAAATCCCGTCGAGTTCAGCATAGCAACTCGGTAGGCAAACTACTCACCGAAAGCCGCCTTGCCCACACCTCCTCCCTAGGGTTAAGGCACTTCGGGGGGTCCCGAGTTCGGGGCGCCCTGACCCCTTTTGAGGCCCGAGCTCCTCCTAATGGACCTTGGGTCCTTTTGAGGCCAAGCAAGAATGCATCGATTTTTCTCCGGATGCCCCGAGGCACAAAGACCTCGGGTCGGCTAGCTCGGCATAATCGGCTATAGGCAGCCCGTCACTCAAAGGACAGCCTAGTTCAGGGTAATTCGCAGGAAAACAGTTTGGTATACCATAGGAGGGATTCCTGCCCGACCGCCGTACCCGACAAACCTGTGGACAGCAGGCATGTGCCCCTCGCCGCGCCTGCCACCTTTAGAAAGGCGTCCCACACCTAACAGGCACGTACCCTACACGACGGCCCCGCGCGTGCCACCTCAGCCCTGTTTGTAACGGCTATGGCAGACTGGCAGTGGCGGTTATACTTGCCCTGTCAGAGGTCAGAGGGCCTGAAGCAACGGAATTCAGTTATAAGGGGTTTATTCTCAAGGAACAAGGTATCTTCGAATCACCTGCGTAACCTACACTCTTAGCCTTTGTTCTCCTTTCGCTTCTTGCACTCAATACTAACTTAAGCATCGGAGCGTTCCCACCGGGAAACCCCCCGAGAGCTCTTCCTCTTTCCTCTCGTCTTAGGTACCTCTTAGGAGTCACGCGAGCGCCAGCTAGGAGTGACCAGATTGCGCTACATCAGATGTCACCTTCTTTGAGGATAAACCCTTGGATAATAGGGTTTATCCTCAGGGGGAGAATAGTGAAGTTGGGAGAAGCTCATTGGAAGTTCCTTTTCCAATCCCATTAAGTGAAGAATGATGTAATGGGGAAGGATGTTAAAGGTGCAAGGATGTGAGAGCCTATCACTGAGGATTGAGACAGGTCGATTTTGGACACCAGCAGTGCAGGCCAGTCCCAGTCCCCTCTATAGATCCAAACCCCGGTACCACAGTAGCCTCAATTCTTTGTCCAAATCCAGATCCAGGTACCACAGTAGCCCCAATTCCTTCTACAGATCCAGATCCAGGTACCATAGATACTACAGATGAGAGACATCCAACCATGGAGCCTTCACCTTCATTCAGTGACCTTGATCTCCCCATAGTAGTCCGTAAAGGCAAACGTCATTGCACCATAACTCACTGCATTTCTCAGTTCCTATCCTATGATCATTTGTCTCCCTCCTACAAGTTTTTTCTCGCATCCATTGCTAATATTCCCATTCCCAGAACAATACAGGAAGCATTGGAAGTACCAGAATGGAAAGATGTGATAAAAGTAAAAATGGATGCCCTCATCAGAAACAATACCTGGGAGATAGTTGATCAACCCAAAGGAAAGAAACCAGTTGGATGTAGATGGGTATTCACTGTGAAACAAAATGCTGATGGTTATGTTGAAAGGTATAAGGCCCGATTAATTGCAAAACGATTTACTCAGACATATGGTATTGACTAGTTAAAAACTTTTGCACCAGTAGCAAAGATGATCACTATCAGAGTACTATTATCTCTCGCAACTAGTTACTCTTGGCCATTGTATCAGATGGATGTTAAAAATGCCTTTCTCAATGGAGACTTGCAGGAAGAAGTTTACATGCAATTGCCTCCAAGATTTTATGGTACAGATACAGGAAAGGTTTGTTGGTTGAACAAAGCTCTATATGGACTAAAATAGTCCCCCTAGAGCATGGTTTGACAGATTCAGATGAGCCATTGATAGGTTCGGATATGTGCAGGCTCAGTCAGACCACACCCTGTTTATTAAGAGAGTGGATTCCTCCGCAACCTTGCTTTCCGTGTATGTGGACGATATTGTAGTAATCGGGAGCGATACTAGTGAAATTGAGTATCTTAAGCAATTTCTTCATCAAGAGTTTGAGGTAAAAGATATGGGGGAACTACAATACTTCTTGGGCATTGAGGTAGCTAGATCCAAGCATCGGATTTTTGTCTCTCAATGAATGGTCTGCTAGAAGAAACAAGAAAATTGTGAGTTTAAGCCTGCAGATACACCTATTGAACAGAACCATAGGATTAATGCAGAGGGTGGAGATCCTATTGAAGATAAAGCTATGTTTCAACAGTTAGTTGGAAAGCTTCTCTATCTTGGGCTCACAAGACCTGACATCAGTTATGCAATCAGTGTAGTTAGTCAATATATGCACTCTCCTAGAAATACTCACCTCCTTGCGGTTGAAAGGATATTAGCATATTTGGAGAGGTCCCCAAGCAGAGGCATTTTGTTCAAGAAAAATGATCACATGAAGATAGAAGTCTACACAGATGCTGATTGGGTTGGGTGTGTTGATGACCGAAGATCTACCTCTGGATATTGTGCCTTCGTAGGAGGTAATCTGATCTTTTGGAAGAGTAAGAAACAAAATGTTGTTTCTCGTTCAAGTGTTGAAGCTTAATATAGGTCCATGGCAAATGGTGTGGCTAAGGTTCTATAGTTGAGATCATTACTTAAGGAATTGAGTATTGTTTATGAGAAACCCCTAATCTTATACTATGATAATCAAGCTACCAACAATATAGCTCATAATCCAGTACAACACAACAAAACTAAGCATATCGAAGTGGACCGACATTTTATCGGAGAAAGGTTTACATCTCAAGAAGTATGCCTTCCCCACATTAAGAGTACTCGTGTGAGGGGAAGTGTAGGAAACTGTGGACCCCACATTAAGAGTACTCGTGTGGCACCCTAAGATGTACTTAGATTTAATTGATTAGGATCAGCTTTCCTAGTAGATATATACAAGTTGGGAATGACAAATATCTACTACCCAACTTGAGGGGAAGTGTAGGAAACTGTGGACCCCACATTAAGAGTACTCGTGTGGCACCCTAAGATGTACTTAGATTTAATTGATTAGGATCAGCTTTCCTAGTAGGATAAGTGTTATTCTATCTTATCTAGGATTAGTTTTATTTTAATCTTATCTTTTATTACCATGTAAGCATTAAAATTCTTCTACAATTAGGAAATTATGTATATAAATTAAGGAGTGGGGCGGCTGTTTTAAACACACCAACCACTCTCTCTTTTCTCAAAACCTCTCTACAAGTTATCCTTCTCCATATCTCTACTTCTCTTCTCCTCTCCTCTTATCTTTTCCTTTTCTTTTGTTTTCTGTTCGAAACCCAAGGCTGATTTTAGTCTTATACGACTACACTTTTACAGTAGATAATCCCTCATCTGATATTCTGAACTCCTCATCAGGGCACTTTGCTCAATATGTTTGAAGTTTGAACTTATAGATTGATTAGTAGGAACCAGATCAAAACTGATTAGCTTAACCAAAAATAATAACCTATCTAGCCAAGCACCATGCTCCTTTGTTAAATCCAAGTGACCTGAACTGGGTTTAAGTAGTATCCTAAGATTGTTAGATAATGTTCACTACAGAAAAGAAATCAAAGGAAATAGCTAACAATCTCCAATTTCTTGCTTGGAAATTTGCATGATGCAAGAAATTAACTTCTGTTCCCTTTCTTCCTTTTTTCCCCTTATGTTTAACTTTATGGTCTTTCAACAATTGAAAATCTTTGCACATAAGCATGAGAATTGAATACCAAAGAGTTGAATATAGAATTCAACTCTGTTATTAGCCTATTATTCTAACAATATGATTATCCAATCCCATAACATATTCTACAACAATATATATGAAAGATCAGATGAAGCATGAATATATACACTGTACATCCCTTTCATGGGTGGACAATCATAAATAAGATGACAAAATTAGATGTGTCATGTTCATGCCTCCTCTTTGATATTTAGAAGAGAAGCAATGTACTTCACAGTTAATTTAAAGCTTCAACTTGAATTCAGTCAGCATCTCCAATATTAGAATTTAATTCAGTTGTAGGGGCATTACTCTAAGAAAAACTTGATGTAATTCTCAATTTTTTTCATCAACATATATGTGATTTTCTCAATTTCACCAGTAATCCTTGCATGAGCAGGTACTATTCTCCAAGTGATGGAAATGACTGGCATCCCTGACAATTATCTTCCTGCCTGTGACTTTGGAATGAATTTTGTGGTAGTGTGGCAATCCACAAACAGAGATTTTTAACCATCTGGATGGTCATGCCAGGTTCTGTATTAAGAAAAGCAAATTCCATGACTAATATTTCACCATGACCATAGAGCAAATTCCAGGTTCTGTATTAAGTGATTCTCAGTTTTGGAAATGAGCTTTGTAGTAGCTTCTCAGCCCCAATGCATAATGGTAATTTGGTGAAAGCAGAAATCCCGAGTCTAACTAAAGGCTTACAACCTACTGGTGGATGGAATTCCCTCATTTTATGATCTATTAGAGCTACTCCTGAATTCCTTCATATGACTTCACTTCTGACCCTGTCCTTCTTAGTTTTACTGATCCAATCACCTAGGTCCAAGGGTTTAAATTTTGATAGGAAATTCAAAACTTTGAGGTTTAAATTTTGAACCATTGGATCTAAAAACTTTTAAGAAGTTAAAAAATCAGAAGTGTCATGTTAGATTAAAACAGTCAAGTAAAAATCATGATGTTTGATTTTTCTAGATTTTCAGGCAGAAATCTCTAGGATATTTTTCTAGGTATCAAAAACTATTTGAAAATTTCTCCAATAATCCTTAGAACCAAGAGATTCAATAATGACAGTCACATAGCCAATAACACATGGGTACTATTTTTAACAAAATGAACCGTATACAGTAATTCTCATATTTACTACTTATAGAAAATCATGACCTACTATTTTTAGTAATTATTATGTATAGTAAAATCAGATATAGTAATAGGAACCAGAAGAGGATAAATTGAGATTAAGAGTTGACCAAATGAACAAGACTATTGATAGAAATCCCAAAACACCAAGCAATAAATATGAACCGAATGAAAGATAAAAAGAGCAATAAGTAAGAATTATAGAAGAAAAATAGATTATTAAGATATGTTAAGTCTATTTAGCATGTTGGGTGCTTCTTTTGAAGAATAAATCCTTACTGCATCTGCAAGAGCTTGTTTCAAAGCAGAGAAAACTGGGATTCCTACAATTCCACTAGACTTCATCAATCATTCACTTTGAAGGGTAATTAATAGAGGATGGATCAATATGTTAGTAGTGAAGTCATGATGAGTTGAATGGCCTCAGGTGCTTCTGAATCACATCCGACCAAAATGGATTAACTACAGCCAATGGATGAGGAGTCTGATTCTGAACTGCTTGATCAGGTCAGTTGTCTTCTTCATTTCTCCTTCATTAATTGTTCCTTCTTCCCAGATGTTAATGGTGTACTTTCCATTGCAGCGGAGGAATACAAAGCTTACTCTTTATCAGAGGCCTTTCTCCATTTCTCCAAGAAAGATTGTTGGTTGATCATAAACGACAAGGTAAATTATGTTCTTATATAAAATGTATCTGCTTTAAAAATGACAAGTACCTAGTCTCCAGTCTACTATGTTTAGGTATTTTATTTAGTTCTTCTCTCTCTCTCTCTCTCTCTCTCTCTCTCTCTCTCTCTCTCTCTATATATATATATATATATATATATATATATATATATATATATATATAGTTCCTTACCATTTCAGAGAATCTCATCAGGGTCTGTTTTGATGATTATTTCTATTTTAATTCGGGTTTATGATGTAACCAAGTTATTGGAAGATCATCCAGGAGGTGAAGATGTTCTTTTAGAGGCATCAGATAGAGAAAATCCCAACTCTATGAAAATTTTATAATTTCTTCTTTTATTAATGATTATAAGAAATTAACAATTTGAACCAGACAAAACTTCTTGGAGAGATCAGCTACATGGCTTTTCAAGTCCCTATCTTCTGTCTAGTTAAATGCATTTTTTTCTCAACACCGACAAGCTTAAGAATTTTAATTTGAAAGATGTTTTATTTCAGTGTTTGAATTCCAAGAGGCAAAAAGGCTAGAAGGCAAGTGATTCAGTGAAAATAGTTGTGACATGTGAACCACCTCTGGATGTTGGTTTAAACTAAAAGACAACTAGGGAGTCCTGACTGTTGTTCTTAACATATTTCACATAAATTTTGTTAGATATTTCAACTAGCAGCAAACAGAAAAAGGGGTTTTGCAAATCCGGAGATAATTAGTCTAATTCGATCAATTCCTTGGTCGATGTGTGAATGCCTAATTACCCAGTTCTTTAAGAGGTCTAATATATGCACGTGAACATAACTCAGCTGAGCCTCAAGTCCAACTACTTGGGTCTGGTTATCCTGTCCCACCATTGTGTTTTATCAAGAGTTAGCAATGTTTTCTAATGCCCTGTCATTGAAAAAAAAAACAATTTAGGATTTGTGTTCATATTGGATTGGATAAAGGTTTTTATGTGGGTTTTCCAACCTGACATAGTTCTCTTTAACATGAGCTTGAACCAGTCCTTTCATGGTGGTTAAAATATAAGAAGATACTAGTCTAGAATGTCCAAATTGTAAATCAACACCAAGGGGTTATCTTCATCTTGTTTTCTCCTTTTTATTTTTCAGTTATTAGCCTTTTGAAAACCATGTGGAAAAGCTATCACTTTATCCTAGTTTCATAGCATTTGAAATCATAGGCTTGTGTTCATCCAAAATGATACCATGGACCAAATGCTAATATAAAGCTTGGTAGAGTGGCTGAACTTGTTTGATCCTTCTATGCTTCAATCTGGAAAATATATTCAAGAATGTTATCAGATTTAGACCAGTCAGAAAACTGGAATGCTCACTAGATCATGGTTGTACCAGTTAATTGGCTGGTTAACAAACCACAAAAAGTTGTTATTTTAACCAGGACTTGGAAAGGTTACTGTATCACTGGTTCAACCATCTGGTCCACTCTGAGTTTGGTTGGTATTCTGTTCTTCTCGTCCTTGGATTATTTCTTTCCTTGGTCTTTAATTTTTTGATACAAGGAAGCTAATTGGGACATGATAATACTACATTACAGAAGAATATGTGCAGACACAGCTTCAGCTATTCTTTCACAGCAGGGTATTCTGTCAAATCCACCTTACCATTATCCACTTTACATTAATCTTCTTAGCAAAAAAGTTACCTATATAGTATTTAATTATTAAAGCAAATGCAATCAATGATACAAAATGCCTGTACAAAGGTGCCATATTTTAGTATAAATATTATATCCAATACCAATATCCAAAAATACTACAAAGAGTTTTTTATGCACCTTGGAGGCTTGGGCAATGGAAAGTTAGGCTAGATATTCTTATTTGTGACATATGTTTAACTTCTTTCACAGTTTGAGAAGTGGGTTGATCGGAAGTGTAGAGAATCAACAGGAAGGATCAAGCATCCTGATTCACAATTGAGAGCTGTAGACACTTTAGTTAACCATGCAAAAGTCAAAGCCATTGCAGTTGTGGGACGCTGTCCAGATGATGACATTGAATAGGTGGAAGACTACCGATTGGGAGGTCAAAAAGATGAGAAGCGAGATGGATAACAACTGGTGGTCGGTGGTAAAAAATACGACACGAGAGAAGAAGTAACTGCAAGCTGAAAGAAGAAGAAGAAGAAGTTTGGCCAGAAGAGGAGAGCGAAGAAGATGAGTGCGAGTAACAGATGAATCGGCTTATTAGTTTTTTTTTTTATATTTTAAATTTAAATTATAATATAAAATAATTAGTTACCGGTTACTATAGTAAATCCGGTAATTGCTGTAAACGTGGCATTTCCATGGATTTTCGATACGATATGGTTTTTTGTATCATAGTCGGACCCATGAAAAAATCCCACGATTCCGCCTGTAAAAGTTACAATAAAAAAGAGCCCGAATGAAATCGCCTGATTTATGTGTACTAAAGCCTATAGTCTTCATGATGAAAGGAAGAAACGCTTGTTCTGACACAGAGGCTAGGCCCTAGCTCTGCTTCAATCTAACAATTTCTACTGAATTATCAAGACAATACATGGTCTTACTGAGTTTTCCACCAACAATACATACAAAAAATTCTGCATTTGGAGCAAAGGATTGGCCTGCAATGGAACTGGCTATCACTTCAAACATGTATTCATCAGATCCGTCATCTTTTATGCAGAGCACAAAACCTGGCACCATTCCCTTCTCCTTCATGGTGGAAAGTAATTCAACGAGAACTCCCTTGTTGCTCACTCCCTGCACCTATAGAACTTGTTTGTAATTGTAAATATATATAAGAAGATAAAAGACATCCAATGTGTACATAAATGGCGTTTGCTTCCTTCACAACCTGCTTAGATTAAAGAACAGAGCATCATGCCTTGTTAGAACTCTGAAAGAAACATTCTATTTCCTTTGCCAGAAGATCTAGCCCTTGTGGAAGAGACTACATAATACTTACTCAAATCCAAAACTACATTATCTAACATATCTGCTTCTGGAGAGCCAACACCATCATAAGTCATTTGATCCAATTGCTTTGCTTGCTCCATATGCTTTCAGATCTTTCAATAGTGCACGACCTTCCCTTGGAAACGAAGGACACGTTTGGCAAGTCTTTTTAGGAAGATCTTCAAAATACTGACAAGCTTTCACAGGTAGGTCTTCAAAGACCAAAAACTGTTTGGTTGCAATTTTTTCAAAGATCTTTTCAAAAGCTAGAAAGACCAAAAAACAGTTTGGCAAGAATACTTGTGGCTTGTCCGTCCCTCTTACATATATGTTAAATGTTATGTGCATGACCCAATAAAATATTCAAACATGCAAATTGCAAATATTACTTGTGGGTTTCACTTACAATATGGGTTCCACTTACTTGTGGGTTCCACCCCAATAAAATTTAAAATTTAAAATTTTAATATGGGAAAGTAGGAAAATTCCCATATTTGTTAGTCTAAAATATTTTATATCATATATTTTATTTTTTAATAATATCATTATAATTTATGAACTTTGAAGTTAATTTTTTAAGTTTAAAATTTTTGAACAAACAAACTAAACCAAAAATAGACCCGAATTAGTACAACCCGAGTTGGTGGGTTTCTACTAATGGTCAATCGGTTTCGAGTGACAAACTATGGACTTGACCAAATCGATTTGATTAGCAAAAGAGCCTGCAACTAAGCTGAACCAATCATTGAAAACTCATATTTTCAACTAAATTTATAGTCAAATATCTAAAAAATAACAATACTTTAATCTCCAATAATTATTGAAAATTTATAACAAACGTACACAATCATTGCAAATAAGTTTATAATGAAACTACAATAGATATATAATAAAAATATACTAAATTAGTTAATAAATAGTGTAATCTTAAATAATAGTTTAACCTCTAATAAGTATTAATCTATAAATTATAAAAAATATGTAATTATTAAAAATAAATTTATAACAAAAATACAATAAATACGATAAACTAAATTTCAAAAGTTAAATAATAGTTTTTTAATCTCCAATAATTATTGATATTTTTCTATTAAATAACAAAATAAAAATACATTTAAATAATTATTGAAAGCATATTTATTAAAAACAATAAATAATTACTGAAAATAAAATAAATATTACTTATAGTAAATAAAAATATATAATGAATATACACTATTATTGTAAATTTATTACTAATAAATATAATTTTGTTGATAGTAATTTTCTATAATTATTAATTGATATAAGTAAAATTAGTTATTTACAATATTATTTAATTATTTAAATAATATTGTTATTTAAGTTCTTAAAATATTAATTATTTATTGAATTTAATAATCCATAAAATTATAATTGTACTATCTTATATATATATATATATATATATATATATATATATATATATATATTAATACGAAAGGGGTTGTCTCCCCTTTTGCCACATGGCATTAATTTAATTACTAATTAAATTTATCGATTATAATTACTAACACTTATAATGGTAGTAATTCAAATCCATTATAATTACTAGATATTCTTCAAAATTCTCAAAATTACAAGAAACAAACATATTAAATTTTATATATCTTATTTGCCACCGGTTTTTGGGTTCACGATTCAACCGTCTAGTTCGAATGGACGGCCCATTCTAACAACAAAAATTATGGAACTGTCCTTATCACCGGTTTTCGGGTCAATGGTTCGAATGTTCGGTTCAAACGAGATAAATGGCAGTTTGATTGTCTAGTTCGAATAGACGACCCATTCGAGCAACAAAAATTATAGGCAAAAAATTGAGTGTGTGAAGTCCATTAAACAATATCATACGTGTTATGTCATTCAAACGTGCAATTCATATGACCCGAAAATGGAACCGTTTTGGCCACCAGTTTTCAGGTCGATTGTTCGAACATCCAGTTCGAATGAACGACCCATTTTGACAACAAAAATAAAAAATAAACAGCCAAAAACCATTGAACGGGTCGACGGTTGGACCACCCGGGTCAATGGGTCATTGAATAATTCAACTCTTTTATATGAGATACTTTGTTGAAGCAATATTTAAAAAACAAGCACATAATAATCTCTAAGTCTTTATATGAGCTTCAAGTATAATTCCAAGTTTCTTATTAAGGTATCATTATATTTTTTGATGTAGCAAATAGCAATGTTAAAATTCCAATCATGCCCGGCGAAGCAAGGACCCTCCGCTAGTTTTTACATAATTCCTTATTAATTTTGTAAAATATTATATTATTATTAATATGAATATTATGAATTCTATTACAATTATTTTTCTAATTTTAAGATTATTTTAATTTATTACATAATTTTGTTATTTTAACTATTTAAAATTTTGTCATAAATATTTTGTTATTTTAACTATTTAAATTTTTGTCATCAATATTTTGTTATTTAAATGTTTAAATAATATGTAAAATAAAAAAATATTATTTTAATTTTATTTATTTTAATGTTATTACGTAATATAAAATATTTTGTTATATTATTTAGCTATTTTAATGTTTTTTATTTAAGATTTTTACTTATTAAAATATTTAAGCAATGTTTTATTTTTTAATGTTAAATTCTTATTTTTTTGAATAACATTTAAATTGAATAATTCATAAAATTATATTTTTTATTGTTATTACATAAATTCATGATGATTTTTTTAAAAATATCGAATTATTAATAATATGAATATGATTAAATCTATTAATTTTTTTATGTTTTGAATAAATATTTTAAGTTTAGTATATAATTTTGTTATAACATTTAAATAGATTTTAATTTTTTTCACTTGAAACTTTCTTTAGATAGATATAGATAAAAAGTGGGGGAGAGGATAAATAGGAATTATAGATAGTTTAGGAGAGAAGTTTTATAGTTGTTAGAAATAGTTAGGTATATGTGATTTACTTGGTTTAATGAGTAATTATGTGCAGGACCAATTTTAATATATATATATATATATATATATATATATATATATATATATATATAAGAGAGAGAGAGAGAGAGAGAGAGAGAGAGAGAGAGAGAGAGAGAGAGATTGAAATATTTAAATAATATTTTATTTTTTAATGTTAAATTTGTATTATTTGAATAACATTTAAATTCAATAGTTCGTAGGATTATAATTTATATTGTTACTACATAATTTCATGATGAATTTTGTAAAAAAAAATGAATTATTAATAATATGAATATTATTAAATCTATTATTTTTTGTGTTTTGAATAAATATTTTAAAATTAGTATATAATTTCGTTATAACAATTAAATAGTTATAAATTTTTTAATTGAAACTTTCTTTAAGAGAGTTTAGGAGATAATCTCTCTACTAAATTAGAGATAATTTAAGAAATAAATAGGAGTTAGAGATAATTTAGGATATAAAAAGGAATTAGAGACAATATATGAGGAAGTGGGGGAAAGTGGTGCCACTTGGTTAAACATTAGAAAAGCAAATCCCTATTTATTGTTAGAAATAGTTAAGCATATGTGATTTCCTTATTGGTTTAATGGGTAACTATGTGGAATTAAAAAATAAATAAATAAAATTAGGAAGGGGGGTTTGAAGCAATGAGAGGTATGGTGACAAATTTTAACATATGCTAGCAGGGACTTGTGCGATGCACGAGAAATTTTGAAAGATTTAATAATTTTATTTATTATTAGTAATATTAAATTAATATTCAAATTTTGTTGTTAATTAACTAAAGGTATTCAAAATTATTGTTAATATCTAAAATTTCAAGAGTTGTTTTTTTCATTTAATGTTGATTTTTAGAAAATAATTATTGTCAATTTTAATATGAATAAATATTTTTTAAAAAATTTAAATTTATTAATAATTTATAGTAGTTTTAATAATTGTTACTTTTAAATGAAATTTTGATTAACTTTAAAAAAATAAAAATAATTGCAAAATCTAACATTTTTATTAATTTTACTAGTAATTAACAATTATATATGAATGACAACGGGGTGGGTTTAGGGCAAGGCACCCCATCCTTGTCCCTACTCCATAGTCAAGACACTCTACCCCATCCCCACCCCATCCCTAGTGTCAGGTGGGCTCAGGGCAAGGCAACTACTCATCAACGTCTTCCCTCCTTTGGCATATTTTGGGGGTTGGTTCAGCATGACCCATGGCCCAAGCCCACATTTGCCCGTGCTAGTCTATGGCCTTGGGCAGGCCAGGCCGCGAATCGGGCCAAGCTATGAGAGGTCCATTTTTTAAAGAATTGAGAAAGATGTTTAAAATTTTATTTCATATGATTTTTGATATATACAATTAGACCTATTCATAGGCCAGACAACCCAACGGCCCGACTAGGCTTGACCCATTATTTTTCAGGCTTAGACAAAATTTCAGGCCCATGGGCTCGAGCTTGGGCTTTCTAAAATAAGCCCAACCTGATATTATTACATATAAAATTGTACTTATGTTATATATAATAAATAATATATTCTTAAATTATTAATAAATATCAATTTACTATCAGGAAATATAAATTAATTTATTATTTTATTATTTTATTACTAAATTAATATAATATTAGTTTATAAAAGTATATTGAAAATTATACATTTTGTATACAAATCGGACTTCGGGCTTTATATAAGGGCTGGGCTCGGGCTCAATATCTAGGCCCGATGGTCGGGCCAGGATTATTTATGTTATTAATGTATCGTACTTCACTAATACATTAGTGAAGTCGTCTACTACTACTACTACTATTATTACTATTATTATTATTATTATTATTATTATTATTATTATTATTATTATTATTATTATTATTATTGCAAACATTCCAAATTGATGACAACAACAAAAATACAAATAATCTACATTGTTTTCAAATAAATAAACAAAGCATTTTAAACACAAAATGTTAATAAATAAATGATATAATTAATAATGTTAATTACTTAATACTGTTAATAATTAAAAATACTATTAATTAATAATATTGTTTTGCAATAAATGCTGCAATTATTAAATTACTGTATTTTTTTTAAATACATTAATTTTCAGAAATTATCATATTTTCAGTAATATATTGGTAATTTATTGGCTAAAACTAATTAAATGTAATTTTCTGGTAATTACAGTTTAAAAATAATTTAATTACAAATTAAAAAATAAATACTGTGAATTATATTACTGTTAATTAAAAATTAGTATTAATTAATTACTGTTAAACGTAATTAAATGTAATTTTATGCCATTTATACCTTAAATTATAGTTACTGTTAATTACAGTTTACAAATCATTTCGTTACAGATTAATAATAATTAGTGTCAATTAGTTTTATTTAAAAAATAATTACTGTTAATTAATAAATACATTATTTCTAAAAAATAATATTTATTAATACTGCTTTTTAATAAATGCTGTATCTGAATTGTTAATAATACAGTAATTATTAAATTACTGTATTTATTGAAAAAGTATAGTTAATGTTAAATACAGTAAAGAAATAATTACTGTTAATTAATACTGTATGATGCACTGTTAATTTAAAATATTGTATAATAAATATATTATAATGTATGTACTATTTTTAATAAATATTTTTAATTATTTAAAAATACTATTAATTCATAAATACATTGCTTTTAATAAATACTGTTAAATGTAAATTATTACAGTTTAAAAAAATAATTTCTGTTGATTAATAAATAGATTATTTTTTGTATTTATAGTAATTTATTTAAATATTTTAATTATCAAAATACTGTAAATTATTAAAATAATTTAGTTATATTTTTTAAATACTTTTAATGAATAGCATATTGCTTTTAATAAATGTAGTATTTGAATAAGTTTTGGTAATTAATAAAAACACTGTAATTATAAAATATACAATATTTGTTAATAATATTGCAAGTACCGAAAACAATGCATTTATTAAAAATACGACTAACTACTAAATAATGTTAATTAATACTTGTAATTAGTAGATAATATATTTAATAAATACTCTTACTTATTGTTAATTGTTGTTAATGAATTAAAAATAATCAATTATGTTGTATTAACAATAAATAATTCATTAAAAGCAATTAACGGTAATTAATTATTGTTAATGTTAATCAACACTAAATTTATTAACATTAATTATTGTTAATATTAATCAACATTGATTATTGTAATTAACCGTGTAATGCACGGTTGGTGCGAACTATCCATAACACGGTTCGGGTTTGGATGTGCCCGATATTTTATCGAAAACATGTCATGAAAAAATCCGTTTCCATTGTCTTCTTCGCCCCGATCGTTGGAACGGGTTCTACGATGACCTGGTTAAAAATTTCATTTTATTGCTTTTTTTCGTTGTTTTGTCTATTTTTTAATGAGTTTATTTTATTTATGATACTCGACATCAGAAAAAACACTTAATAATGCACCCAATAATGCAAAAAAAATCAAATCTATTTTTCGCAAAAAAAAAAAAACTAATACGTACCTGATATGAGCAAGTGGAGAATGCAAAATAATGCTAAGATGCTTCTTCCAAACTAAATCACATATGCTCAAGTGAATTTGAATATGAGACCTGAGTAAAATCAGACTGAAAATAATAAAAGAGAAAACATGCATGGGAGTCCAAGGGTTTTTGTAGAAAAGCTTGGAAGTCCAAAGTTCTTAGGCTTCTATAAGATTGGTTGTGAGATGATTAAGTGGAATAAAAAATATAGAAAATAGAATGAAGGGTTTCATGCAAGGAGAGGGTTGGTGACATGGCAGGACCAATTTTAATATATATAACATGTATACATTATACACAAAATGTGTAAGTTTAAATATATGCAGGTCGGGTTTGAAGTATTAAGCCCCAGCCTAGTCCTAAAATTTACGGGCTTGATGTGGGCTCGGGCTTGGACAAAACCCAGGCCCAAGCCCAAAATTTCCAGGTCAAGCTTGTGCGGGCCAGGCTGAGCTGATTGAAATGATCACCCCTACATCAGAACCTATATACATAAGTTCTTTTAACCGTTATATTAAAATTACGGATAGAGCACAAACCGACAAACGACCCCTCAGTTTTTTACTTTTCCACAATTCCATGTGTTGTGCATAGATACTGCAAGCACCGAATCCGTGAGGTGCCTATTGGGCACCACCTTTGTGATGAAATGTAAACTAGTGGGGATCCATGCAATGCACTGAAAAATCTGAAAGATTTTAATAATTTTGTTTATTTATTATTATTAATTAATAATCAAAGTTTATTGTTAACTAACTATGCATTTTTTATTTAATGTTGATTTACATCAAATAATTATTGTTAATTTAATATGAACAAATATTAAAATTTAATAAATTTAATTTTATTAATAATTTGTAATCATTTTAATAATTGTTGTTATTTTTATTATTTTTAAATGAAACTTTGATTAACTTTAAATAAATAAAAATAATTACAAAACCTAACATTTTTATTAATTTCACTAATGATTAACAATTCTATATGAATGGCAACAAGGTGGGTTCAAGGCGGGGCACCCCATCCCTATCCCTTCCCCATAGTTAAGACACTCTACCCCATTCTCTAGTATCAGGTGGGTTCAAATTGTCTAGTTATAGTTTGCAATTTTCTATGGAGTCTAATGATAGGGTTTAAATTGTCTAGTTATTGTTTGTTAATGTTTAAAATTTCAGTTACTACATAAGTATGGTTAGAATTACTAAGTCTTATTTGAATTGAAATAGGATATGACAAGTTAGTTTGAGTCCTAATTGGATTATTGAGTCTAATAGTTTGATTCATAAGACTATTATGTGTTTAACAATTTGACTCGTAAGATTATTATGAGTTTATAGTCTATAAATATGTATGGATGTTTTACACAAAGTAAATGAATCATATTGAGTTTTCTTCAACTTATGCTAGGTATGGCGAGTGATTCCCATGCCCTGGGGTGATTCTAAGCACCATATGAGTGATTCTCTCTTCTTTCTCTCATTAATTTCTTTCTTATTCCTCCAAGAAGCCATTACAACCATTGACAACCATAAAACTCTACTCAATAAGACCGTTCAACATTCTTTATTGACTATAACTGAGTTGGTCCTACATCACATGCTCTCCTTTTATTTTCATTAATAAGAAACAAAAGTACTAGAAGATTTCTTATTTTCCTATATGACCATGACCACTATGACTTCAATTATAGTGTAAAATAGGTAAATGGAAACCTTAAACACATGCTTCAATAACTAGCAATTGTGAACTGTTGGCCCAATGTTAGAACATGATTATGATGATGGCACATTGATGGGTGAATAGTATCAATGAGATAAAATTTGGTAAATGCCGCTCCAATCATGTGAGCCAATTCGAGAATTTCTTGAACATCGAAATCCTGGGTAGATTTGAGATTTATTCCACGATATCTTAAGAAGTTAGTATTATTAGGAAAAAAATTACTTTTTCATTTTCATAATCTATGATGTTTTCGGGTGTTCTTTTGTACTGTTGCCACGAGTGACCAAAACGGTCATAGGAGTTGCAAAAGCACATGAGACCTTCATGCAGCAACACCATAATCAGATTTTGTTGTCACCGACAATCAAGAAAAACCCTGTGAGTAGAGGGTGATAGTTGTACTATGCATATTGCCCTCTGTTAATTTATGGTTTTCTGTTGTAAGATGAATACTAAAAGACCCTCACCAACAAAGTTGTTCCCATATAGATAGGTGATCTCTACAACCTACCTCATTGTTTATTTTCATGTCAACTAACTTCTTTGAAGCTGGTTGGTTGTTGTCAATCCAAGCCACCCCATTTGTCAATCAACGGCTTTCATCACCTCACATTCCTCAATATTCATAACGTCACTTTCATTGGTGGTGCATTCGATCATCTAATGAGTAGTTGCCCCGTGCTTTCGAGCTTGGTATTGATTCCGATCTCTCAAAGTTTTGTAACAAGTTTGTGACATTAACGACATTTGCCTTGGAAGTACCCACTGTTGTAAAGGAGATTAACAGAGGTCGAACATCTTCAACAACAACAATCGAATATTCGCAGCTTCATCAAGGATCTCGATTGCTCGCCTAGGATCGAGCATCTTTATGTGCTAGAGCATTTTATAGAGGTGGATTACATGAACCCATGTGATAATATATCGAGATGGGTTCTCCGATTTAACTTGTCTATCTTTTTTATTAAACATCTATAGTTCTCAGCTTTTGGAGTGGTGCTAAGGATGTTTCCTACAACATTCAATCATCTGAAAAATCTATACTTAGCACACGTACTTCATGGATATGAAGGAGATTTCTATTGTGACTTGCTTATTTTGAAGCTTGCTGCACTTACAAAAACTTGAAATTCAGGTAAGTAGCAATTTACAAGAATGATCTTCTAAGTTTCAATTTACAAGAAGAAAGAATAAGACTCCTAATTCCAACAACATGGAAATTAAAGGTACAATAACAATTATATTGTTTGCCAAGGAAGCTATTTAAAATCAGTGGTATTTTTAGTCTATACTTGGAGAAGTCCTGGCATGACAAGGAAGAAAAAGAGGGGAAATGTATTGAAAAGGAAACCAGTGAGTCAGTGACAAAGGTAAAACTCCAACTCTAATAATTGCTCTATAGGAAATCCAAGTTCATTCACAACAGAACTCACATGTGATTGCTGCATGGTCTAGCCTATTGAAGAAGCAACAGCTGTAAGGGCAGATATGTCATCTCTTTTACATGGAACAATATTTTTTGAATACCCCCTATGCGTAGAGGCAATACAGGTGGAGGGAACTCATCACTACCTGATGGTCCTTCATACTTGAGTCATCATTTTAGGGAAGAAATATAATTAGTGTCGAGGATGAGCATCTCATTCAGTTTGAATCCAATATTAGCCAAGTCCTTAGCAGAGAAATCTAGGGTGGAAGTGGATTTGTCAGCATAGTAATGAACATATATTATTTTTTTAGTTAACTTGGTAGTTGATTCAAAGTAGCCTTTCCCAACCTTCGGTGTACATGCAATTCCCTTCGCCATAGAAAACAATGTATTCGATGTGCCTTAGCCATTGCTTCCCAACGACCTCTCTGATATTGTCATACCCACCATCGCCTCTCCTCTCGTGAATCCGTTGTTGTTATTGGTGTAACACCAAATCTTAACAATCTTATTCTAATCTACATGGATGAGTGCCAAAGTTTGATGGATACTATAAACATAGAGAGAGAAAGATGTGCACAAGGGAAGAGGCGGTTTGATCCTGTTGTGTAGGATTTAAGCCTTAGGTTTTGTTGGCAAGCACGACAATGGTTTGACCCAAATCATGCATTAGAGCCCATATACGTAACTTCTTTTAACCGTTAGATTTGACTTACATTATAAAGATAGAGCACAAATCCACAAACGACCCCTTGGCTTTTTACTTTTTCACAATTCCACGTGTGCACAGATACACTGCAAGCACCGAATTCGTGAGGTGCCTACTGCGCACCACCTTCCCGCTGAAATGTAAATTAGTGGGGACTCGTGAGATGCACGAGAAAATTGAAAAGGTTTTAATAATTTTATTTATTACTAATTAATTAAAAGTATTCAGAGTTATTGTTAACAATCAAAATTTATTGGGTGCCCTGGCCCCTTGTCATTCCTATATATAATTGTTAATTATTAATGAAATTAATAAAAATATTAGTCTTTGTAGTTATTTTTATTTATTTAAAGTCAACCAAAAATTTATTTAAAAATAATGAAATTAACAAATTATTACTACAAATGATTATAATTATTAAAATTAGTTCAACTTACTAATAAAACTAAATTTATTCATAATAAATTAACAATAATTATTTTTTTGTAAGTCAACATTAAATAAAAATACAATTATTAAAAATTTAAATATTATATAACAATAACTTTGAATACTTTTAATTAATTAACAGAAAATTTTGATTATTAATTTATCAAATAATTAATAATAAATAAAATTATTCAACCATTCAGATTGTCCCCGCTAGTTTTTTTTAATTGTGATGTGATGATGATTTTCCTTCGTTTTCTTTTTTTCAGGCATCGAGTTCGTAGAAACTTCCTGGCTCATTTCTCTTCCACAAACAGACCCTGCCTGGTCCACTTGGCTCGATCCATGACCCTAAGATGCTACTGGAGTTCCACGTCATCAAATCATTCCTAATTCACATTTCCACAGATTGACCCTCACAACCGGGACAATGCACTTATCCAAGACAGAGACATGTATTAACACACGCCCTCCGATAATAGTACTGCCTCCTTCCATCACTGAGGAAATTTTAGTGCGGTTCTGATTTGTTTCCCACGGTAGTAGGGGTATTTTCGTACTTGTATCCAGCTGAGAGGCTAAGGCTTAAGTGACATCTAGGTTTTCTTGCGTTTCTCTTCCGTCTTCAGATTTCTGTGGAGAAGCAACGCTAGCAGCATATCTCAGGTGGAACTAGGGTTTCTCAGATATTCCGTTATTTAATTTCTTTAATTAATTTCCCTGTCTCTCCCGTATATCTTATTCTCTTTTTTGATCAAAATCCCGTGTTCTTCACGATATTCTCTGTAATCTCTCAACTTCTCGTAATTTATCTGCATTGTTTCTTACGATTTTGAATGTAATCTGGTGATTGTTGGTTTCTGGGCTTTGTTTTGTTTTATTTCTTTTCTGGCGTGGTAGTTGATTTGTTAGCTTGCATGATGATATATGTTTCTTCACGGAGCTGGGAGGTCTAGAAAATCAGCTAGGGTTTAGGGTTTTGGTTTTATACCGATCTGTAGGCGTTGATTATACGATTTTGCATGTTGTACTTCCAGTCGAGGAAAGACTGTGTTTCCGTAGATGTGCCAAAGCGCATAACTTTTTGCGCTAATCCGTGTCTATCTATTTCGGTATAGTTTTTGAAGGAAGGTTCTAGATGCATGATCTAGAGTTGTTCTCTTTTGATTGATTTCATCATTGTTGTCTGAATTCTCTCCGAAGTAAAATGGAGAAAATTATGGGAGGTCTTATTTGATCGATGAATATGGACGTAGAATTCATTATTTTTGTTTGTTTTTTTTTTTCTTAATTTTTGGTTACATGCCTATTGGAAAGAGAACATTGACCTCTGATACTCGTCATTCTGTTAGTTAGGTTGCATTTTGGAATTTCCACCAATATTTATAATTTGTTCCCGTATAATATTGTTCCCGTATAATTTGTTCCCGTATAATATTGGTTATATGTAGCATGTACATTGATTTATTGAATTTTGCTTGCCTTTTATTTTTTATGGTATAGAGTAGGTTGCTTATTGAATGTTATTGCTGCTGTGTTGACAGATAATTTGTAGTGCTGGGACCTGATCCTGTAATTCTCGAAATTGGAGAAAATGACTAAAAGGAAGAACCCACTTGTCTTCCTGGATGTATCTATTGATGGAGATCCAGCTGAAAAAATGATATTTGAGGTTAGCTTCTTAATTTTGTCGTCTGGAAAAAAAATCTGGTATAGGTGTTGCTGCGCTATATTTTCTATGTTTTACCTGCCCCTCTTTCTTACTACCTTGGCAGGACAGCCAAATTAGAATTTCTGTATACGTTATCGATTAGATTTTTGGGTTTTGCAGCTCTTCCATGATGTTGTTCCGAGGACGGCTGAAAATTTTCGAGCACTCTGTACAGGTAATACATGATAACATTTAGACTTAATTTTGTATGTGTTTTTTGCATCCTTGATTACAGTGGAAGACATGGTAAATTAGATTTGATGGTTGCAATGACCTGTTAAGGTTTTGCAGACTTTTTATATTTTCTATAGATTATTACTATAATGTTAATGGCCCAATAGTGGATGTGGTCAATTGGCATTCCTCCAAAAGAGGAGGATTGGGATCAAACCAGTGGAACTGCAAGCTCTCTGTGGTATGGCCAGTGGGCCTCAGGGTAATATCATCATAATTAATGTTAGCAGCCATCCTTAAAATTATATTACCCATAAGTCCAAAAAACATTAATATATTTGATCATACCCTAATGTTGTTGTTAATATTATTATTCGGGTTTGATAACAGAGGCATTATTTATCCTAGAAAATTTCAAAGCAAGAAATACAATGGAGGAAAGGATGGACCCCAACCCCATTATTTGTAAAAAAAAGGATGGACCCCATTACAGTTCATACCCTTTTTATTTGTTTACTGTTTGTTTGAGGTATTAAAGATTGAAGTACAGTATTACAGACAGTTTTATTGTTAGGTTCTTTTTTATTGTTTCCCATATCATTTATTTATCATCCAACAACTCTCATGGATATCTCCACTCTTTTCTTGTCCTCATAATGAAGCAGCTAAAGATCCATTAATAAACCATGCTTACAAAATACTGCTGAGTGCATCTCCAAGGTGTTCAAATCTTGGAAACATCCTCTCTGTATGTGCAGGGGTAAGGCTGCATACATCTGTCTCTCCTCAGACCCCGCATTGGTGGGAGCCTTGTGCACTGGGCTGCCCTTTTTTCTATTGTTTGTATGTTACTATTTGGCAAGTAGAATTATGTGGATGTCCTTGGATAAAGAATTTATTGGTCCTTCGAACCTATGTTTAGAGAGGCAAAACCTTTCTGCCCTTTTGAACAGCTTGTTTGGATGATTTCTGACATTAGCTAATTCTCTAGCTGAGTTCCTAGGTAGGGAAGGAGCACTTTGTATGACCTTGTGTGTGTGTGGTTTCTATTAGTCACCCTTATCCTTCATTTTTTGGTAATTGTCACCCTTAGCAGGAAAAGGTTGTTATAATTGCTTGTTCTGGTAAAGTCTTTTAAAAAATGAACCACAAGAAGAAGAATGATTTGGGTTTGGCACTAAATTCCTGTCTATCCTGGATGGAAAGAGGAAAATACTTTTAAAATCTTCCAAATGGTTCCTGACTTCCATAGTTTCAGAAGTTCTCAATCCTCTTCTCAGCTTCAGTTTCCAAGATAAACCTCTATTTGTATGGAGGACCGGTTTGAGGTGGTTTTATTCTTGTTGTTACAGAAGACAAAAGTTCCAGGATAGATTTGACAAGAGGTAACTCCCTCCCATTACAGATGCTCCCTAAATTTCACTGTAGGCCGACCTTTGAGGAACACCTAGAATGGTACCTGTAGCTGGCCCTGAGTCCCAACCATTTTATATTAATACTGAATTTGCTCCTGATCAATGAACCCATAATGAGTTTTTTATTGATACTACATTTGTAGTGGTTGATTTCTTTTATTACTGAATTATAAATTATTAATTAGAAATTGCTTTTTTATTCATTAATACTGCTTTATTTTGGTAGTGCTTGGACTTTCAAAACATCATGTTTCACAGGTTGATGGTTCTGCTGGATTGTTATTGGGGGCTGGAAGGGTTTGTATAATTTTACGAAGTTCAAAACTCTTCATTAATCATTACTAGAAATTTGCTTTTTGGTGATAGTTTGATAGTTGGACAATCTTGGGCTGGTCTTGTAATATTGTTTTACTCATTGGCAGTGGATGAAGAAATTAGGGGAAAAATACAAAATTCTAATTTCTATCTATAAAAAAGATACAAAATTCTAATTTCTTTAAAAATTTATGCATTTGTAGGTGAAAAAGGAATTGGCTCTACAACTGGAAAGCATCTACATTACAAAGGATCTTTTTTCCATCGAATCATTAGAGGATTCATGGCTCAGGTATGTCCACAAATTGTTCTTTCTTACTCCTGTAATTTCTTTTGAAAGATTTGTTTGTCGTTCACTGCCTCCAAGCATTTTTATTCTATATTCTTTTTGATCGGTAAGGATTATTTTGTCTCGTTAGTATTAGTTAGAAGTGATGGCCTTTGTCCTTTAGCCAGTTACCATTGTTTATGCTGTAGGATACAGGGCTGATGGTCACGACTGCTTTTCTTGTGATGTAAATTTTTAAGGTTGTACTTACTGAGTTGTCCATCCTCATAAGTTTACTGAGCTTCATCCTACCCAAGCCAGTTTGTATGGACATTGGTCTTTTTGTTAGACATTGGGCTAATGACTGATTTTTGTTTTGCAGGGTGGTGATTTTTCCAGGGGAGATGGTATGTGTTGTATCTCCATTGCATCTTTTATTCACATGTATTCATGTTCCTGAAACCTTTGAAATGATTGGAATTAATGCTTAGGGCTCATTTGGTTGCTGAGAAATGGATGAGAAAAAGGGAATATTCCTGTTAGATTCCATTTTGCCTTTCTGGTGCTTGTTTTGTGGCGCAGAAGGAAAACAATGTGGTTTCTAATCCCAAAATGAGGGATGTGGCATCTTTCTAAAACAGTGTTACCATGGTGAGGAGATTAAGAAATTGAGGAGAATGCCCATGTGACCAATGTTTTTAACTGTTCATTAACCCAGTGAGTTCATCCGGTGACTTGATGACCTGGTCACAACTGCAGGTCCGTTCAACCAGCTGGATTACAAAAATCTGTTGACTTGGTCAATGACTTGTTGACCTAGATGACTGAACCATTGACCTGTTAATTGTAAATTTTGTTGTTTTGATGCCATGGGAAAACCTGTTAGCCTTGGTTGTTTAGGCAGTGACCAAGGTGAATACCCTTGTAGTGAATTTGATATGACATGGATACTTAATTATGCTATGCTGGCTGCTAGAATGGGTGACTGCCATGTATGCATTATTCAACATACAAATTGATGTGCAAAGATGGACCAAATTATATTATCCAGGGTAAGTTACAGACATCCACCATGTGCTTTGAGGGTCATGACATGACACTTAGCTCCCCAAACTTTTTGCGACAAAGACACCCCTCTACTTTTGGATTCCTGCATTTTGGCCATGATCATTTGATGCCTTACTAGGGTTAATGATCATTTGAATGGGCCTGGCCCAAAAGCCCAAACATGAAGAAGTGTAAACTGTAAAGTAAGGCATCAAATTGCCCATTTGTGGTAATGACAAATTATGAAAACACCCATTCTAGAGCACAATATCTTCTACAGACTGGGTCAATGTCTTTTCAAATAGTTTGGATGAAACTCTCACCAAAGATGTTGAAATACTTATGGGTAAATCAAAATATAAAGATCAGTCGCTTGTTCAAGGTGTTGAAGATGAGTTACTCATTCAGCAGTAATTCCACAGAGGGTGTTGCTACCAGCTTTGAAAGAAACTTGAGAGAAACATATAGGAGTTACGGTTTTAGAAAAACTAAGATAAAAGGGCAAAATGATCTTCAGAAGATATCATAAAGTAGTATGATGTTTTAGGAGTGTATTAACTCTCACATGACAGTCATAGCAGAAATTGGGAATATTCCATCTATTAACTGACTGAATGGTAGTGGCAGGTGCAAAGGGATGGAATCCAGAAGTAATTTTTGTTGCAAGCAAAACAATGTTCTCATTCAGCAGTAGTTCCGCAGAGGGTGTGAGTTGCTATCATTTTTGATTCCTAAGAAACTTGAGAGAAACACATAGGAGTTGATAAAAAAAAATAGAAACACATAGGAGTTAGGATTTTAGAAAAACTAATATAAAAGGGCAAAATGGTCTCAGAAAATATCATAAGGTAGTTTAGGGTTTTACAAACTCACACGTGACAGTCATATGCCAAATTGGGAATATTCCATGTAATTAATTGACAATGGTAGTGCCAGGTGCAAAGTGTTGGAATACTGAAGTAAAATTTGTTGCAGAACCAAGTTTTGGGGGAGAGGAGGTTAAATGTCACATCCCTGTAAATACAGGTTGGGTGTCTGTAATTTGGCCTATTATGAACCAAAATTTCTCAGCAATTAAATACTAGAAAGTTAATTTTTTCATATATTTGTTCTCTGCACGGGACCATTACTTGGTGTAATGGTAAAATCTTGGGCTGGCAAGTTTGAAAAAAAAACAAGGTTCTATTAGTCTGTCTACCCACCAAAGACCCCAATGGCTGGGACCAACATTGGGTGATGACCTTTTTATTGTTATCAGCAACAAAACATAGGATGACAAAAATGAGAATCAATTTTCTCTCTCATCCCATCCCTTCCCAGACCAATTTTAAAAAGGAAGTGGATTCTCAGTACGAGGCTACTTGTTCAATAACCGTGAAGGGATCATTACATTAAGGTTATCTTAACCTGTAGTTTATGCATCACATATATTCTTGGCTTTCTTCTTTGCATCCGGGATACTTTTTATTGAAGACAGTAAATGTGGTTTCTTTTTTTCATAAAAAAGGCAAAAACATTTTTTTTCCTTTAGTAATCATTTTCATAGGCTATCTTTTATTTATTTATTTATTTATTGCAGGTACTGGTGGAGAGAGCATATATGGGGGGAAGTTTGCAGGTGAGGAACTGAGGATTTATTGTTGGTGCTTTTGCATTTTATTATTTTCTATGACTGGATTACTGTTAGTAGATGAAACATGAATGGGCCTTTGCAAACAAAGCCTTTATTGCTGAAGCATGACTTTATATATGAAGTTGCAATAAAAAATGTCCATTTTGTGTAATACATTGCATTTGTGCATCTATGGATATCAAATTGACAATTTACAGGGTAACTGGGTAATCTCCGTTGTCCTGGGTGGGTTGGGCCTACAAGGCACTATATCTAATTTAGGCTCAGGTAGCTCAACCTGTCCGATTGTGTTCTCTTAGTTAACCTGAGATGGGATTTCCTAAAAGCAAAAACCCCGCAATCACTCTGAGAGCTCGATTGGAGCACCTCCCAAGAATAAGACATGCATGTATGGGAGATTTTCCGATGGGTGGCTGGATGCCATGCTCACATGTTTTTTTTTTTTGCGTTCAGGAGATCCATACTCATTTAACCTTCTGGGCAAAAACACATAAATAAATGTACAAAGAATAAATAAAGGAATTTTCATCTCCTATCCCAGAGAGCATGTTTTAAGTTTGTGTTCTGTTTCTTGCCCTGCCACCTATTTTTCCCATCTCTTCCAGTAGTCATTAGTTTCATGTTAGCTCAATTTGGTCAGGCTTGGAGTGAACTTGTTCTGCAAAGAAGCAAACCAATTGCCATCTCTATTTTATACATATGAAAGTAAGTTATGGTTGTTCCTGGCAATTTAAAGAGAATGACTTAGTACCAGGTTTAAGGAATTTCGGGTGGACCCCCACGGTGTAGCCCTACCAGTGGCTAGTTTTCCTGTAATGTCCTATATGTATGCATGTAATTTGCAGAAAAGAATTGAATATTTACCAGATATGCTCAACACCCATAAAGTTGTTAGGCCAATGCCAGCTTCCTAAAACCTGAGCTATGCAATTACATCTTTCATTATGATAGCACCACGGCAATAACTGAGCCCTATTCACTGATGTTTGGCCAATGAATCTGCCAAACAATTTTCTGGTCTTGGAACCCAGTTGAAATAGCAACAGATTCTATTTTTAAATAACTTGTTTCCCTCAAAAATATGCTGGTAAGGCCATGAACCTTGCATATTGTTTATGGGCCTGTGCACCACAACTGGGGAGGCCCTTTCATTATAATGTTCTTGAAATCCAAATGTTTACCCAGTCTCAGGCCTTGTAGAATTTCAGCTCTTTCTATCAAAAAAAAATTTTCAGCTCTTGTTGAATCTCCCACTCCATTGGGCCCTGATAAGATGAATAATATAGCTCCTTAGTTGTGTCTATAGAATAATTTGCATTTTAGTTATCTCTAAAGATTCATCCAGTACCAGAATCACCATGATTGCCCATACTTCACACCAATTGACTTGATATGTATATTTTGTATCATGTGTATGTATTTGCATGTGCACTATGTGGAGATTAAACATGAATTCCGTCAATGCAAGTGTCATCTGCTAGTAATATTAGTATAGTGCAAATATCTGGTATCAGCATCTATAATTTGTATTTTCTAGATTTCTAGGTAATCATGTTAAAATATGCAAGTATACTATTTTTTTATTTACATTTTGTTCAGTGGTGTATGAAATAAGTCCATCTATTATGGTTTAGTTGAATGTCAATGCATGTGTTTGTTTGTTTTACACAACTAAAGAATATGCTCACTTGTTGGATATCCAGAGTGGAGTCTGTTTACAAGTGCCAACATGTGTTCCGTGAAGGTACTGTGTCAGTATATTGCTTCATGTTATGTTAGGTTTAAGTATTGGTTGTTTGTTTAATTATTATGAAATTTACAAGGGAACAATTGAAAACTTGTTGGGTACAGAGGGGATTGTCCGTATTAGTGCCAGGATCTTTTTGGTAAAGGTACTCTCTTGATATATTGGTTCATGTTATGCTACACAATCCATTTGTTTTCTGTTAAGGGGAAGGTGCTACCTGTTTGTCTGTTCCCTGTATTCTGTATAATCTTGCATGCCCATTGGCTATACTGGTGCAAATAATTTCTTTATGTGCAATATGCATGCTTACATGATAGGAGGAATACATTTTCCTTAGTTTTGAGTATTTCATGTATCATGTTGTCTAAGTCTGACCTATTACTTCTGAAGTCCAAATGGTTCATCTTTCCTGGTTTAGATCCATTAATAACCATTGAATCTCTGAATTGTTCCAGATGAATCCTTCAAGCTTAATCATGATGGACCTGGCCTTCTATCCATGGCGAATGCCGGTTCCAACACCAATGGTTCTCAATTCTTCATTACCTTCAAGGCTACACCACACCTTGATGGGTTTGTTTCGTTTCTATTTCTTATTGATAAACTGTGCATATTTACTTTTTTTGTTGTTTCATGGGCACAATTAAAACATATTTATGATTTGATCATCTGATGCTTATTTTCAACAGGAAGCACGTTGTTTTTGGAAAGATTTTGCAAGGAAAGGAAACATTGAAGAAGATTGAACGTGTGGGTACTGAAAAGGGAAAACCTGCTGCTCCAGTTAAAATCATTAATTGTGGTGAACTCCACGAGGGAAAATATCATGGAACAGCTATGATGGAGAATGGTACTATTTCTATTCTTACAAGATAAAAACGTGCATACAAAAAAGAATCTGGGTAAAATACTAAGCTGAATATTGGTAATACAATTTTGCATATGTAATGTCTATTTGATAAACTAAAATACTAAGCTGAATATTGGTAATACAATTTTGCATATGTAATCTCTATTTGATAAACTTTTGAATGACAGTTTTTTGTTTTTGTTGTTTTTTTCACTATATTTTTGGGGTTTGGGGACTTGTGAGATTTGGACAAAATGGGGAGAGGGACCGTTAAGAGTATCAGCTTGTCGTTACCAAATGGAAAAGACTTGCCAAACACAGCCTTAGATTTGTATTATGTGTCCCGATTATAATTGGGATTCTCACACTTGTTTTTTTTTCTCTCACCATAAATTCCTGTTTTTCTCGTGATGTATTTGTATGATGCTTAAATATGCCAATTTAACAAATAAGTAGGTTTATTGTCAAATTACAGGTTAAAAGTATAGCTCTCAATCATAATTGAATCATGAATCATAATTGGTTTTTATCAGGTCGGACCCAATATTCCTGTTTATGGACCCTTTAGGGGTTTGGTTTGGAACTAGTTCTGCACATTTGCTTGTCAGGTTGGGATCAGGTTTACCATGACACAAACCAGTCTTGATCCAATGACAATATCATTTTTGTGTGTGTTGAATACATGCCTTTCAGTATACTGCATTCCCCTCACATCTTCTTAGTGTATCGAAATCTCCTCACGTTCTCAGTGTATTGAATACGTGTATGTTTGTTTAGCATATCATCTTTTCTGTTTGCCAGTTTTGAAAAAAATTTTGTTGTTTGATGGTTTGATCAATTTGCAGATAAAAAGAGAACAAGTAAATCCAAAGGAGGGAAGGATGCTTCCGATGCTGATAGTCCTGAAGTAAGACGGAGGGGGAAAGACAAGAAATCAAGAGAGAGAAAGAGGAAAAAGAGAAGAAGATATTATTCATCTGAATCGGATACTTCATTAGATACTGAAAGTGAAACATCTGAATCTGATAGTGACTCGGATTCATATTCATCATCATCATCTGATATTAGCTCTTCAAGTGATGACAGACGTAGGAAAAGAAAGAGGTCATCTAAGAGAGACAAGTATAGACATGGGAGAAGAAGAAGAGATAAACGGCGTGAAAAACGGCGGAGAAGGCGTGACAAGAGACCAAGGCGCAGATCAAAAAGGTTGCTATAGTGTGATCACTAAATTAATTTATCAGTGTTTTGGCTATCTTCTGTTATTACCCATCTTTCATTCAACAAAATTTCAATTACTTCTTAGTATAATTCTAGAGGATAACAATGACTTGATATTGTTGCATCTTATTCTTGGTCCGCCTTCATTTTTTTTTGAGAATTATTGCTCCGCGTTCATATTTCTATCAGGATGTCTTGTGGAAAAAGCAATGTGAGCATATCATCTTTTTTTGTCATGTTTAGTATCTGTTTAATATCATGAAAGGGAAAAGACAGAAATGATTTTATTTATTCTATCTGGTTTTTGTATATAGGAACTGTGACTAAGCCCTGTAGTGGAATATTTAGTCCAACTGATTAAAAGTGCACTTTTCCCTTCAAAAGCGAGAAAATCTTGGTTCTCTTGTTGATTTTGTTGGCATATTTGACAAATATGTCATTGAGTTTTCTGATAGTTCTTGTTCAAATTTACTTTTATCCCTCCCCAGACCCTGCATTGGAGGGAGCCTCATGCACTGGGCTGCTCATGTATTTTCAGACATGTATACCATGTTCCTTTTGCTTAGAGTTTTGCTTCAGTGAGTGTTCCCTTCTACATTGCTTATAAAGAGAGTGTTCCTTCCACCTGAGCTCTGTTTAATGTGTAAGTTTGCCAGCTCAATAAGGTGGTATTGTTGGAGTTTCTTATAAATGGAACTAAGTTGCTGTCAAGTTTTTCTCTATCTGTACCCTGAATAAGAGAGCAAAATTACTCTGAATCTTATGGAGCTCTGAGGTTTTATTTTTCTTTTTAGCATTCTGTTTTGCACAAAATCACTATTAGGTTATAAGTATCTTTTATTTATATAATGCTGAATTTTGTTTCTTGTTTTCCTAGAAGGATGTCAGATAGTTCCAGTGACACTGAGGGCAGTACTAGTGAAAGCAGCTCGGAGATTGATGGGCCTGATGCTTCCAGGCAAGCACGGAAATCGAAAAGCACTTCTCAGATGCCTGGTAGACTTGAACTCTTGTTTTTTAGCTCACTTTTTTTATATTTTTATAAACTATATATTTTGAGTGCTTTGCTTCTGTCTTGTTGTCTTATGGTCAGTGCTTTCTGTGAACATCCTTCACATTTTCTGGAAGTCCTACTACTGTGATATCATGTCTTTCTATTTGTATGTTTTAGGGTCACAGACAGTTGTATGTTTTGCAGGGTTTACCTGTTGCTCCCTGAAATTTATTAACTATCTTTCTTTCTCTTTTTTCCTGATTCATCATGCAACATTGTTATCCCTCTAATTGTTGGAGGAAATCCTATAATCATTTTGTTTTGAGCCTAAGCTTCCCCCATGGTTATGCATCTTGTGGTCAAATGAAGTCTTGTGCCTGTCTTTTTGTTGAGCTTCATCTTTCAATGTGGTATCCCTCCTGTTGCCTATATAATCTCACAACCATTGTTTTTCCAGCTTCAGCTTCTGTGCTGGTTTTTTAGTGATTTTGTAGTTTCCAATTTGTCCTAATTTGTACTTGTCTAGAGAGTTTCTGCATATAATACTACAATGCCATATAATTTGATTATGTATCCAATAGCATCACTTCTTGTATAACTTTGCTGCAGCTACAAATCAATCTCCTTTAACCAAGGAGGAGGGTGCTGTTGCTCGCCAGAAGAAATTTGAAGCAACCGATATGGTTGAACATGAAGATGAATCCCCAAGGGAAAATGGGGAGCTGCAGAGCAATGGAATTCAGGAAACAGCTAGAACTGACAGAAGTGCAGATAGACAGCCTGATGTAGTGGATGATCGGCCAAGCAAATCTAGGTTTTCCAATTCTTATTGCTTAGTTATTTATGCTTGTCAACTTTTAAGATCTGGCATTTTACTAAAGTTTGATGATGAACAGGAGCCGGAGCATGAGCCCAAAAAGGACCATGAGTAAGAGTATGAGTATTAGTCCTAGGAGAAGCTTGAGCAAGAGTCCAAGTGTGAGCCCCAAGAGAAGCATGACCAGGAGTCCAACACCAAGTGCTGATGGAAGTCCCAAACGGGCATCGCCTCGAAGCAGGAGTATTAGCAGAAGTCCAGATAGAAGAAGCGTTAGTAGTGGGAGTCCTGCTAGAAGAAGTATCAGCAGAAGTCCTGTGAGGAGCAAACTGGAGAGAAGCATAAGTAGGAGTCCAATAAGAGTTCGACAGCAAAGAAGTGTTAGCAGAGGCTCAATGAAGTCTCTTTCACAAAGAAGCCCTAGCCAGACGCCTCCAAGAGCTCCCGCTCAAAGGACAATAAGCAGAAGCCCTGTTAGATCTGCACGGAGGAGTGTAAGTAGAAGCCCTGTTAGGTCTGTACGGAGGAGTGTAAGTAGAAGTCCTGTGAGGTCCCCACGAAGAAGCTTGAGTAGGAGCCCAGTTAGGGCATCAAGAAGAAGCTTGAGTAGAAGCCCAGTGAGAGGTCCCTCTCGAAGAAGCATTAGTAGAAGTCCAGTAAAAGCGCCTAGCAGGAATAATCGCCGCAGCTATTCAAGGAGTCCTGTGAGCCCTGGGCGCCGCAGGAGCTTGTCAAGAAGTGTTTCACCTGATGAATCTCCCAAGCGTATACGGAGGGGACGGGGTTTCAGCCAGAGATATTCTTATGCACGGCGATATCGGACACCATCTCCAGATAGGTCTCCTGTTAGGTCTCGCTATAGTCGTGACCGGTAAAGAGCATTCTGAAGAGTGTTGAATTCTGTCTTGTACAATTATGTTATTGGATTGGTTTTATTTAACTGCTAACGATATTGAATGTACGTGTCCTTGTGACCAGATATTCAAGCTATAGGGGCTACTCTGATCGATCACCTAGGCGTTATAGAAGTCCTCCAAGAGGCCGAACTCCTCCAAGGTTTGACATCTTCTGCATAATTCTTATTCTTCATAACTGCAGATTGTGTTATTTTTATTAATAAAAGCAGCTACTAGTTCGGCATTTTTTTTTACGAGTAGATACTTATATCTATATTGGTACACCGCAATCATCGTCGTCATCATTTTAGCCTTATATCAAGGCTCAACCATGTGGGTTCAGCTACATGAACTTCTGATGTTGGTGCAAGTCAATATTGAGCTTATTGTAATATAAGACCACACGTATTTATATCTTATGCTGTAAGCTCAGAAACCTGAACTCAAGATGAATCGTCTTATTATCGGGCACGGTTTCTAGAATGGACAATGCATGTTTTCTGTGCAGAAGATGTACTTGCAATGGGCCACAGGAATGAACGAATTTATAGATATCTAAGCCTGATCAAGAGATGTGATATTTCTGGTGAAGGTTGTACCTGAAAAGTTCATGATCAGCTCCATATTTTGTCTAGATCTGTGGTGTCCTGAGATGTTCTATTGCTTAATTGCATTGTATCAAATGAAAATGGTTATATTCTATTTTGTTCTGATTATGTCTCAACTACTACTTTTACTGAAAACTGTTTAGGCACATTTGTTTGTACCGTGTGTTGATTCCCATCTTTTCATAGTTTGATTGTGCTTGTGTTGATAAGAAAAACTGCATTGGAACCTTAGCAGTCTTTAATTTCAATTTGACATGCTATAATGCTAGACGGTAATGATCTTGCCACTAAAATGGATTGTCCATTTTGAAAACCTATTTACAGATACAGGAGCAGAAGAAGCAGGACACGTAGCCGTAGTGTGTCTCGCAGTCCGATTCGCTATCGGGGGAGAGGCCGTTATAGTCGCAGTCCAGTGCGTAGCAAATCTCCTGTTGAAAAATCTAGGTCCCGTGGGTCCTCAAGAGCTGAGAAACGAAGATCACCTTCTAGGAGCAGGAGCAGGAGTAGGAACCCGGCCTTGTCAAGGAGTCCAGATTCCTCACCCTCACCTACCAGGCATGCAAGCAAGGATGGATCCAGATCATCTTCTGGTAGCCCCGATGGAAAGAAGGGCCTGGTTTCTTACGGAGATGGTTCTCCCGATTCAGGGCAGAGGTAGAGCTATGTGCAGAGTTGGAAATTAAAGGCTTATGTGTTCAGTGGAGAGTGGATGGTTTCTCCCTCTTACCTTGCCGCAGAGAAGCGCTACAAGGCTATTTCGCTACTTATCGGCTTTAGCATGATTAGTGGTTACGGTTGATATAGTTTAGGATGATAACTTTGACGTTGATATTAAATTGTTGTAATTGAGAGTGTTAATGGATAATGGATTCCGGCCTTCCATGTTTGATTTTCTGGACAGGCTTAGACTTTGTGATATGGAAGACCTATTTTAACGTAGTTTTTATGGTAGATCGGATTCTTGGAGATTGTTCAAATTATTATCTTCTTTGAGGACTGATTTAGACCTTCCACTTTATATTGCCCCTCCGGCCTCCGGAACCGGTATAAATCTCCTTTGTAGTTACTAACTAGTAACCAATAGGTTCAGGGTACTTACATAACAGTGTTTCGGAAAGTAAAGGATGGCTTCAAGAGACCTATCGAGATGTCAATAACCTGGATGCTTTTAATAGTACGCTGGCTGAGCTCTAGCTTGTTGAATTTGCTGTTAATGGCAGTGTTTTATCTCTGTTTAGGTCTGTCTTAGTTTGAGTGTTCTTGTTGTCTTACTAGATTATTCCCTTTTTTCCACTGAGAAAGCCCATCAGTGTCATTTTTTGGCTCTTTTATTCCATTTTTTAAAAAATTTTTTAAAATCGATTCGGGATTTTTTAAACCAATGATTAAAAAATGAATAACCAAAAAGAGTACAGTAATGGGTAAATAGAGAGAAAACATTAAAAGCAATAAATGGAGTGGGTGGAGTTGCCAAGGATCTTCTAAAATGGTGACATTGTAAGAGATTAAAAGGATTTCCTTTGGAGTTGAAAGAGTTTCTCTAATAGTAGAAACATAATTTTATAGGTAAAATTATTTCATCGGTAGGTCTATTTGTCGACTATCTAGGTTTGCATCTCTCTCTTAAATTAGGGGTGGATTCGAGCCAAGATGAGTTGAATATGTAATTATTCGAGCATGAGTTGAATATGTAATTATTCGAGCTTGCTCACCAATAAAGTATGGTGTTAGAGCTCAGTTTGGCTTGAGTCAAAAGCTTATAAGCTCAAATTTAACTGTGAGCCAAATATTTTAAAAAAATAAAAATTATTTTTATTTGGCATGCAAATAATTAAGAATTATAAAAAGTAATAATTATTATATATAAAAATAAAAGATATTATTTATAACATTTTTATTTTTTATTTCTATTATTCTCTATATGTATAAGCTTGACTAAGCTAGTGAGCCTCATGAGCCGAGATTTATTGGGCTCGAGCTCGGCTTGATTAGCAAACATGCTTATATATTGGGCTTAAGCTCAGCTTGAAGCTCGGTTTAGATCAAGCTGAATCAAGTTTTTAATGAACCGAGCTCAAATAACTTGTGAAAAACTTGGCTTGTAGTCGCCCCTAACTAGAACGACCTAATCTTCTATGTTGTAAATGTTCTATAGTTTGTCTTGGTTTACGAGAACTAGTTATGTGCCCTTTGCTAATAATATTATTATGGAATATTAGACATATTTAATAGTGCTTTCTTTTTCTAATTCTTCTTCCACTTGATTTCTTTTTCTTTTGTTTCTTGTTTAGAAGGGCAAAATAGGATTTACAAATTTTTAAATGAATTCTTTCATTGATGTAGGGTATGTTTAAGTCTAGTGGCATCTGCTCACAAGGTATAATTAAGTATATTAGAAAAACTTAGGGTATGTTTAAGTCTTTTACCTTTTAATTTATTAGTTTTGTCCTAGATGATGAATATACCATATCACAATTGTTTGGATAAGGGCTGAGCTGGCTCTGGGTGCCACGTGGCCACCCAGTCACCTTGGCCATGTCAGCGCCGCGCTACCATCTTCGTGGCATACATCGACTCCACGGCCACGACAGCGATATGCTACTTCCATGGTCCCCACCTTATCCTCCCAACCACGTCAACTCCACGTTATGTGGATAATCACAACTAAGAGTAGGAGAGCGGAAGGGGACAACCCCGTTGGGGATTAGGACTCATCCCGAAGACCTTAGCGGTTAACCTCATCCTAGCAACTCTGAAAGTTGGGCACCCAGTCACCTTGGCCACGTTAGCGCCGCGCTACCATCTTCGTGGCATACACCGACTCCACGGCCACGACAACGATATGCTACTTCCGTGGTCCCCACCTTATCCTCCCAACCACGTCAACTCCATGTTATGTGGATAATCACAACTAAGAGTAGGAGAGCGGAAGGGGACAACCCCGTTGGGGATTAGGACTCATCTCGAAGACCTTAGCGGTTAACCTCATCCTAGCAACCCTGAAAGCCTAATCCGATCAGGACACGAGCCCTCGGCTATAAAAAGGTACTCCCAACTCGATGTTAAGGATCCCAACTTCTAGCTCTTACACCGTTATACTGCTCAAACCAGCATTGTTCTCCAACTACTCGGCCCGACTGCCTACTGCACTCTACTGAGTTGAGCGTCGGAGTATCTACCCGGGGATAATTCCTCGGGCCTTTGACAGTTTCTTGTTCACAGATCTCATTGCACGGCTTCATCCTTCTACCTCAGCTCTGCCCTGTTGGCAAGGATTATCTGATAGTGACCTTGGTTCTTGCACTACCCAGGATCGAGCAACATCAACAATGAAACCACATGTTCAAATGTTTGTGTGATGATTCAATGTGTAATTCATCTTGGCACGTCACTAATGAAACACTAAGCTATTTGTTTTTTTCTTTTCGAAGCAACAAAGTACAATTAATTGGGTTGGATTCATGCCCATGTATATGATTGTGACTTAAGAGACATGTAGATTTATGTGTAGGGATGGCAATTTTCTGCCTCCTCATCGTGTACTTGGCTTCCCCAACCCCATTGGGTTAGGAGATTGCCTTGCGAGGGAGGAACAGGGTAAGGGCGATGATTAATAGTGATACCTGCTTGGGGCGATGATTAATATATATATATATATATATATATATATATATATTTATTTATTTATTGAATATATTATATAGGTACATATATAATATTATTATATTATGTATATCAAAAGATATTTAAAATATTCTTATATTTAAAAAACTTTCTATTATTTTAAGTAAACTTGTTTTCAAAAATAATTTTAATTGAATATTTTGATGATTTGGGTCTCTGATGGGGAATTTGTCTTTGTTGTAGATCAGGGATGGAGGGTCATTTTTATCCCTGACGATGATCGGGGCTGGGGATGGGGCTTTGTTTCAAAGTTGGAATCGGGGACAAGGATATGGTCCTTGCCCTAAACTCGCCCCATTGCAATTCCTATTTACTTGGTGTCACATATTGGTTTATGGTTAATGAGAATTAGAATTAAAGTGGCATCTCAATGGTTTCTTAAGAGTGCTCTTGTGATTGCTAGGTACGTAATAAATTGGCCTTTGAGCATAAGATTTTGGGTTTGTTACATTTATGGTTAGAATATGATTCGGAATTAGTACCTCTTAGAATCAAATTGAAATGGTCTCTTTCCCCTATCTCATTGGTTCAGATGGGAATTGAGCTCGGAATTAGATGGAATAAAAATTTCATTCCTAAGAGGGAGAGGGTATATCATTCCGTTAGGAATGGAAGTTAGATTCCAATTCCGTTCGACCAAACTTTTTTCTTATCAAGCCTAGAAATTGGCTAGGCCGAATTTTCACACATAGCCTCGACTCCTTTGGGTAGCTATTTCCTCCTCTCGTAGTAACCATTATCTCTCCACTCCTTTGGTAGTAGTTCTCCTTTTCTCCCCTCACTTCTAAGGTAGATTCTACTACTAGTTTTTCCCCTACTAGAAGCTAATTCCTAAAATGACCCTAATATGGCATGTGCTTCCTCCTCACATTCAATACTTGAAGATCCTCCAAACTTCTTGGAAAGTTCCACCATAAATATATATGGAGTCCATGAAGAGGTATCCCTTGGAAAATGCCTCTATAATGTTATTGGATGAAAACCCTCGTTTACCAAGTCTACATCAGTGAACCATCGTGGAGTCAGAAACATACTCACTCAAGCTTGGGACAAAAAAGGTGGTGTTACAATTAGCGACCCTTTGGAAGATAAGTTCCTCTTAACCATCAATCTTTGGTAAGATATGAAAGATTTTGTGGAATAAAGTCTATGGTCCTTTTATGAATAACCTTATAACATTTCAAGATGCGGCTCTGAAGGTAACATTCAAGATGCTCAACTAACTCATGGCGATTTTTGGGTACAAATCCATTGGTTTTGCTTCATGGACTCATAGAAAGCATGGCCTGAAGAATAGGAAGCTTGGTAGGAGAAGTTAAAATTATTTTCACCCCTCTACTAGGCAAATGGCTTTACTATTTATGGGTTAGGGTCTACATAGATCTCCTACATCTTTATCCACTTAGGAAAGGAAAGACAAGGAGGACCTATGGCTAGACTTCCACAATGAGAAGCTTCCTACTTTGTGCTACAAATGTGGTCACATAAAAGCAGAATGGAAAGCATTGTCCTAGGAGTTTCAAAGATGAAGACAATGATCTTGATCTTGAGCTCGATATAAACTCAAAGCCTCACTCCTATAGTGATAAAAGGAAGTATGTCAATGGAGCCTATGAACCACAAATTCATGTCAAATGCCACAACAAGAATGGGAATTATGTAAGAACAACTTAAGACAAAACTCTTTATAGAGAAACCAAGTAACCCAAGGGTTGGCACCCAAAATCAATATGGAATCATGTGCATCTCCTATATCACATCCCATGGTGACACTTGGCACATGCTCACACAAACCTTAGCAACCACACCTCCAAAGAGGTATGACGTATTAACAAAAAGGTTATTCTAAGACAATCGTAGGATAGAATGTCAACTTGAATCTCAATAGTCCTTAGCACTCCTGAGGTTACAAACTACAATTCCATCATGGCTAGAGCTCACATGATTGCAAATAAGACAATTTACATCTTGTCTTGTTTATTTACTAAAACAACCCTATCTCTTTACACCACAGACCTCACTAGTTATCGCCTGATCCTTATTTTCCTCATGGAGCTTAAGATACCTTCTCATAGGATTACTAGGAATTTAAACCTTTTTGGTTTGATTCAACACTTTATAGTAGAGGCTCTAAACCTAGTTAGTAGCCTTTTAATTGTATGGCAACAAGGAGTTGTTTAGAAATCTTATTGGCCTGAGAGGCTCATTGACACTATCATCACCTTTCATCATCTTAATGATACATGGCATTGTACCATTACATAGAGGCCTAGTTCTCCACTACAAATGTTTGGTTTGGGAGGAAATAAAAAACATTCCCCCTTAGTCAATCACCTTGGATTATTAGGAACAACTTCAATAATATATATTCTTGGAAAGAGAAAAACAGGGGATACACAAAGATCACTAGAAATATGAGGGAACTAATAAGCCTAATTGATGATTGTGCTCTAATTGACCTAGGCTGGAATGACACCCCTTATAGCTGGTCAAATAATAGCCTTTCTTTAAACATAAAAGAAAGGTTAGACCATTTCTTTGCCAACATTCTGTAGTGATTCAAATATGAGGATATTGCGGGTTTTAACAATGTGGCCTTTGGTTCGGATCATAGTCCGATGATTTTACTCACCAATCTGCATTAGTGGGCTGGAAAAAGACCTTTTTGTTTTGAGACAGTGTGGACTTCACCCCCTGACTAGGAAAACATGATCTCAGAAGCCAGGTCTATTTTCTCCCGAAGGTTCATCACTATAGAATATAGATCAAAAGGTATCCAAAAAGTTAAGAGTTTGCCAAAGGAAGCTTAAGGATTGGAATAAATCCTTATTTGGTCAAGTTAAAGGCCGAATTAGATGGATCGAATAGTCACTTTTGAAAACATAGAAACAATCACTCTCTCTACAAATCAAGAATCACTTGGCTATAAGATGGAGGCCTAAAGACCAGTTTCTTCCACCAGCTAGTGCTCAATAGACGTCACTAGAATAGAATTCTTACACTTAAGAGCTAGAATGGGGAGTGGTTAGCCTTAGAGTTCGAGATTGAATCCACTTGGATTAACCACATTCAATAGTTTTTCCCTACAAGCTCTCCTGATATGGACCAAAAATTATCTCCGGCACAATTCCTCAAATTTTAGTAGAGATAAGCTCAAAGATTTTGTAGCATCTCTCTAGATGAGATTAAATTTGTTACTAACTCTACTGGTGCACTAACAGCACCAGTTCCAGACGGATTTCAAGCCTTGCTTTATCAGAAATTTTCATACTTAGTGTGAGATGACATCACTTAGATATATGGTTCAAGATGCATTAGCAATGGTCTTAATAGTACAAACAATGTCCTAATCCCTAAGGTGAAGAAGCCATCTAACATCATAGGTTATAGAGCCATCAACCTCACTAATGTTTGTCATCACACTTTATCAAAATGCCTTCTGAATCGCCTAAAGCCTATTATCTCTAGTATCTTTATTTAGAACCAATGTGCCTTTGTTGAAAATATATATATCTTGGACAATGTTATTACAACATTTAAGGATTTTCGTTATCTTAATACAGAAAAGAAAGGATGTTCATATTATATGGTTGTTAAGCTTGATTTGGACAAAGCCTTTGATAGGCTTGAGTAGCCCTTCCTCATGTCAGTCATTGAGCAACTAGGATTTGCTCAAGAATTGCAAGATATGATCTACTAATGTATTTTCATAGCTATTTTTTTTTTCAATGCTTAACAAATCTTGTGGAGAGAACATTCACCCCACTTATGGGATCCAACAGGGGATCCCTCTTTCCCCTGCTCTTTTATGATTGTAGTACATGCACTTTCTTGCTTTGTTAATAAGGTGATATCTAAAGGATCTCTCTAGGGAATCTAACTTAGCAAAAGCGACCCAACCCTATGTTACTTATTATATGCTGGTGATTATGTCTTCTTGTCAAAGGCTGATGTTGAAAACTACCTAACCTTGAGAAATCTTCTTGATGAGTATTGGAATAGTTCAAGCCAATTGATAAACTAGAACAAAGTAGAGATAATGTTCTCAAAAAATATCCCAGGCGGTTCCATAAGATTCTCTCTAGAAACTTGTGTATCAAGGAAGTTTAGTCCTGGGGAACCTACCTTGGGCTTTCCATCAATCATGGAAAAGCAAAAAAAAAAAAAGCAAAATCTTTTACTCTATCATAAAGAAGGCAATGTTTAAGATGAAAGGCTAGAAAATGTCTCTTCTCTCTCAATCTGGACAAGAAGTAATGATAAAATTAGTGATCACCTCTTCCTTGAACTATGTCGTGAGTCATTTCAATTTGTCCAAGCACGTTATTGACCTAGATCAAATAAGTGCTCTACCTTATTTTGTGGTCACAAGATGATGAATGAATTCTCACCTAGATCAATTGGTTATCGTTATGTAGTAGTAAAAACATAGGAGAGCTTGGTATTCTACCCAAATTTTCCTAGAAAAATCTTCGGTTATTTCCTCGTTGCAGACATTGGTAGCAACCCCTCTTTGCTATATGGTGGAGTGCCATTGAAGGTAGAGACGTACTGTTTCATGGCCTATATTGGAGGATTGGAAGTGGAGATTTGGAGAGGATCTAACAAGAACCTATGGATTCCCTTTCTCCCAACTCTTTAGTTCAAACGTCACCTCCAACTAGATGTCCATATATACTTTTAAGTCTCTAGTTTGTTACTGATTTTATTGAACTCTTCAGTCCTATTGAAGGGTTTTGTTTCTACCCCACTTTTAGACTACAATATGTCAGATTTGAGACTAATGCCCTTTTGATGATGGAAGCTATTAACAAATTGCACCACTGGAGCCGATCTGCCTACTTCGGAGGTACCATCACAATCGCAAACATTCTTCTTCTCAAGGATAGGTTCACCACTGGTACTTTCAAGAATACCCCAAGAAACTCCAACATGTTGACTCATGACATATCTAAGCATAAAGTTAACGGTTTTTGGTCTTTCTCATCTTGAGACTGAATGTCCCAGTGATATTATCTATTATTCACTCTGATTACTCTTTGATGTATCCTCCTTAATCCCTTTTAATGAAGGGGTTCTATCAGATAACGACAACTTTTTGCCCTTAATATTAATAAAAATAACCCTGTTAATATAATTTCTAAAACACAATAAATTTTTTTTTGAAAAATATCAAACAAGGGCACTAGCACTGTTCACCTCCTTCCTCTTCTGAAAGTACCGAAGAGCAGGACAAACCTCCCCCACCTCCAGCCTCAGGTCTTGCCACCAAGTTCTAAATAAGGTAAACAAATGTAAAGGTTCACTCGCCAGTAAATAATTTCTGCAAATCGATCAAATTTTTGCTCTAAGACATACATCTTATGCTGCCATCAAAAGCGTAAGCTATACAAGAATAGTTGTTTAAACACTACTCTTTACATTGCTTCTCATGATTATCAACAAACCAAGAATCCATTTGCTTTCTCTTTTTCATTGTTGCTGCTATTTCTCTCACATTGTAATTAAGTCCTCTCACACCCACTGGACCAATTTCCCATACTCCACTCCAATGTTGACTTGGTGTGAATCCATTCAAACAACTACAAATTGGTGAATCTACTACATTACAACTTTTGAACATATGCACTTCTGCACTTGTAGTAAACATCACACTCTATATTTGGGGCAGACCAATGAATAAACCAATCATTTCTTTATTTTATTCCAATGATATTATACCATTGAGAATTTTCAACTAAATTGAATCCATCGAGGTATACAGAGTGCATATCCGACACCCCTATAAAGACAAACCACTCTCTCTCTCTCTCTCTTTCAGTTCTTGTCGCCACACCACCACCCTCCTCTCTTTCGCTTTGTGCCACTTAGGTCTCCATTTGAAGGTCTCTACTACACAATCTACGGGTTTAAAGAGGGGAGTGTATTACAGTGCCCTTATTTGATATTTTTTCATAAATGTTATCCTATTTCAGTTATTATTGTTTTTAGTGATATTAGGGGCGAAAAGTTGCCCTTATCTGCTTAGAACCCCTTTAATGAATTATGTCTTTATAAAAAAAAAAGAAAAAATCGTTTTTTTATTTTTATTTTTTTATATAAACATTGGTGGATAGTCTTGGGACAAAGCATCGGACAATAAACCTATATGGAAGATGTACATCTAATAGTACTTGAATCATTGTTAATAGAAGCTTTAATGGTCAATGTGCAGCCCAACCTATTGAATAAGTAATTTGTTATAAAAATCTGTTTTAAGAATTGAAAACGAGATTTTAGGGGCTTTTTTACAATATGAATGTTTTTTTCATTTATTTTTTGAAATTGCCACATCAGCAAAAAATATATATTTCTTATAAGTAGATACAAAATAATACAAAATACATTTGTACTCCTTCCAAACTGATCCAAAATACCACAGCAGATTGGTTGCTTTCTTTTTCTTTTTGATCCATTTATCTTGAGGGTTTAGTTACCAAAAACCCCAATAAAAAATGGCTGAACAACCTCGCATAGTCAAACGGTCGCCAGCTGGCTACTAACTTTGCTCCTCTAATTTTGTCTTGACCTAAACTGATATATCCCGAAAAAAAAAAAAAAAAAAAAAGAACTGAACTTTTGTTGTGCGGGAGCTTCTTGAATGCCTTGTTTGAGTTATCAATGGCATAGTGGGCCTTGGGCCAATTCTCGGGGTCATTTAATAAATGCATCCTATTCACCTGGGCAGGACCCACAGCTTTAAGATTGCAGCCAAAGCCCATCACATTGGGCAAGGGCTACCACCTATGGCTATGAGACGGCACATCTGTACTTATGCTCTTTGCTCAACTAACCTGAGACCTCCGAAGTTGACTCGGAAGCCTGATTTTCCTGGCTCTGAAAGGGGAACAGGGCCAATTGGCCCTTTTTTTTTTTTTATAATATTTGGGCCCATTTCCAATCTCAAGGAGGCATCACTCAATACTCATCAGGCCCGGCCTGCCGCCCATAGAAATCACGTAACGGTTTCCGCATTAGAGGAGGCTTAAGATGTATGCAACCCAAGCGAGTTCAGGTCTGCTCCTCACAGAACGCGCCTCACACCGACCTCATAGCACGTATCAGCGATGCATCTGGGAATAAAAAATTTACAAGGAGATGTTCAAAGTGCACGGCTGATATGTTGTGTGAGGTCGGTGTGTGGCGCAGTTTGTAAGGAGCAGATCCTATCCCAATCCAAAGCGAGTAAGCACCACTTCACCATTGACTTCTATATCTAGCACGTGTCACTAGTGATCTTCGGGATTCCCACGCGCGAGTCGATCACCCTCACCCATCACCGATCGATCACCCCAGTCAAGTTTGTTCCTGGAAAGAATTTAGAAATGCTGATCGAGGTGGACGGCTGCTGCATTCGTTGGGGAGAAACAAAAAAAATAGTTCCCCAGTTGATAACAGAGAATAATAGGAAGAGAGGAGGGAAGCGCTACTCGGGACTCGGGAGGGGGCGACCTGAGAATCTAATCTCACTACAACGATGTGGAGAAGGGTTTCTTCTCACTTGCAGGCTCTGGTTTCATGGAGATCCGCTGTGAAACTTGATCGATCCGTCATCAGCGGAGAGAAGATTTTAAGAAACCGAGCACTCACTTCGGTGTCCTCGTCATCGGCACCGTATCCGTTCCAGAGAACTGCACATTTGTTTTCTCACCAGGCCACTTCCGATGCCGGTAACGATTTTATTGGAACCCTAAGTTTTGGTTTGTTTTTAGATCTTTTTAGTGGCGTATGGCTCTGGTTTAGATTGGTTTTGTTGTTTGTGTGGAAATGAGGGAGAGATGGGCTTTTGTCTTTGACGGGAATGTGTTTTCGTGATTGAATTGGTGGCAGATACTATTCTGTCCAAAGGGAAGAAGAGGGTGGAAGATGTTATACCCATAGCCACCGGACATGAGCGGGAAGAGCTGGAGGCAGAGCTTGAGGTAATTTGCCTTTTCCTCTTTCCTTTATTTATTTATTTATTTTTTCAATTCGTTGATGTTGTTGGTTGCGCTTTGGTATTTGATTTGCCATATTTGACACACGTTTATGATTTGTATTTTTATCTTTTTGTTTAGGGAAGGAATCTTCTTGAAATGGATTATCCTGTTGGTCCTTTTGGTACCAAGGTTAGTATTGATTTCTATTTGTGATTCCCTAAACTTGATTTTCTTGAATGCATATTACCTTTTACATCAGATGGTGAGGTTAGAGAGAAATGCTAATTTGTTCCTACTCTTAACATATTGACATCGATGTTTGTTAAAGCCACCAGTTTTGGTGAATCAGTCATTGACGCCAATGCATAACGTTTCTTTTAATCAGTTACAGAGTGACACAAATGCTAATTGACTCTTCGTTTTATGTGGATTCCGTTTTTTCTAGAAGATCACTCTGATGATGGACCTTTTTATCTCCTTGTTTTCTTCTCTTTTTTTGAGTCAACTTTAGAGAAAAGAACATTGAACTCGTAATGTCAACTTGCTGGACTATATATTTATGAGAAAAGAGTGTCATGCCTATCTAGGGAGAAAAATATTCTAGTCATCTGAAGCAATATAGATTGTATTCTCAACTACATATAGAGCTATATGTTGTTGATTTATACTTAATTCATTTGAATTTCCCCTCTGGGCAGGCTATGAGGACCTTGAATAGGTTGGACCTTAAGCACAATATAGATATAGTTTACCGTCTACCTGTGCTATATATTAATTGTAATCTAAGCCTTCAATAAACCAAACACATTGATCTAAGCATTTCTGTTCATATTCTATGTGTTCAACTTAAGTGTCATACTTGATCATCAGTCCAAAATACAAACACTATAGAAAGAAAGGAAGGATTTTTTGTCGACTAATGGCTGTTTGTGATTAATAAACCAACAAAAAATAGAAACATTATGATTGGTGATTTCCCATAGGTTGCTTTAGTAACATAGCATGTTCAGCTTTGTGCCTAATATATATATAATGTTGAGTATGTGGCATGCAAGCAAAAGGAGTGACACTCTGGTAGAAAGGAAATACCTTTTGCAGACTTGTTCTTCCATTGGAGAGGCAAGGATTGCCTTTATTGCAATGAAGTAGGACCAAGGTTCAAAGTATTGATACACCTCTGTGTATCGGCAGGGGTGTACTCACCGATTAATTATTTTTTTTATTTTTTTTTCAAAATTTGATTTTTGAAGTTGTTTCTTAAGTGGTCTTTTATTGAAATAAATGGGGGTCCCAAAACACCTGTAAATAGGTATATTGAGACCAAAAGATACGATACGCCCGATATGGGGTGTACTGTATCGATACTTTGAACCTTGAGTAGGATTTGCAGACTCTAAAACATTAGTACTCTAAAAGAATTTCGTAATGTTAAGAGAAGGATGTTTTTAAATATTAACCACATTAAATCAACCATATGTGCTTCTAATATTTTATTCATGCATCGAATGCTAATGCTGGTGGCATATTGGCATTACTTAGAACAAACAAAAGTAAGTTTAGTACTTGGAAGATATATACAGATAGTACCTTGGATTTGGAAAATAGATTAAGGCAAGAACTTTTTTTTTTTTTCTCATCTTCATCATCATTGTTGTTGCCATTATCATCACCACCACCACCACAGCATGAGTTCCTGGTCTTAACAGTTCATTCTCTTAATCTGTACTGAACAATGTTTTAAAAGTACAAGGCGCAAAAAAGGCGCAGGGGCCAATTTGTGCCTGAGGCGCAAGGCGAGGCACGCCTTTTTGAAGCAAGGCGCAAAAATTAAAAAAAAAAAGCTAAAAAAAGTCAGAAAATAAAAAAGCCAAAAATTAAAAAAAAATTAAAAAATAAAATATTAAACATAATATTAATAAAAAATATAAATTTAAACTTTAAAATTTTAAAATAAATGTTTTAAAAAACATATTATCTAAAATTAAAATACATAAACATAATATGTAAAGCATATTCAAATGAGAATTTAAAAATGAAATCAAACATATAAAACAGTTTCCTCAATTGTATTACTTCAAGTAGCTAATGTGATGTAAAGCATATTATATTCCTGATTCTATGAGCCACCTTTGTGCCATGCCCCTTGAGGCAAGCCCAAAGAAGTCCATGTTAGGGTCTTAAATTCTTAGTTCTCAACAAAAATATTGATTTTATAATTTTAATTGCTTTTTAAGAATATATTCTATTAGGATGAATGAATGAACAACATTACCAAATAGGGGGTTTTCGGAGCTCCGGTGGACTTGTTTGGGCTTGCCTCAAGGGGCGTGGCACGGGGTCCGGGGCCAGAGCCCCCTGCCCAGCTGCTAGGTTCAAGAAAGCAAAAAAGTGTCCAATTTTCAAAAGGCGCAAGGCGCATTGGGCGCATGCCTAGGTGCACCAGGCGTGTGCCTTTTGAAAGGGCTGTGCCTGTGCGCCTAGGTGCGCCTTTTAAATCGCTGGTACTGAGTTCACAGATTTGCTAATTCTTTGATACATTCATAACTTCACTTGATCTTACTAGATTTTTTTTATCAGCATTGATCTTGCTAGATTTTAGTCCTCATAAAGTAGAGAAGTGCTTCCATTTTCCCTTTGCTACAATATTTAATAATTCAGCTCCTATCTTGTGATTTGTCAACTGCTCATGGTGAATTTAGTGTCATGGTTTCTGTGATTTTGTGCATTCTCTGTAGTATAATATATTTCTATAGCCCCTCAAACTTTCAATGTGTCAAATAATATTTGCAGTTGTGTGCTTTTCTGTGCCAAACTACAGATTCTTTTCTGGATGTTATGTGTTTGTTTCAAATTATACCAAGTTTTGAGGGATCATTGAATTTACTCATGACTCATCTAATAAAAGGTCATTACTCAATGACAGTCCCAGATAATTAGGGTCATGGGGAAGGTAGACTGGGTACTCATCCAGTAGTTAACAAAAATGTCAAAGGCAACAAATAATTAATGTAATTGTCATTCTTTTGTGAAGTGGCTGTTGCTGAAGCTATTTATTTGGTGAATACCCTTGTTCTTTGGGTTCTATGTGTACATATTTCTGTCTTGGTTGTTGAGAGGATTCTTTCAATCGTTTGGTTTACATTTTAGAGTTGGAACAGGACTGCTGCTTAATATTTGGTGCAAATAGATACACTTCTAGGATTTGTTCTTTTGATTTATGTTCTTCAGTTTCCAATGAACGTCCAAGCAAGATGTACATTTTACCTTTAAAAACTTATTCACCACTAGTTACTGATACATCCTCCATAAGCATATGGATGTTCTCAATGAAAAATATAGAGAAGGCCATATTACCTAATTCTGGTCCTGGGCCTCCTGGCTATTTGGGAACTTGGGAGTGGTGAACTGGATCCTATCAGAAACAACAAATATATAGAGAAAATAAGGATAAAACATGATATCTAATTATCTTATGCAAGAAGCTATAAGAAGGAACTGATCATGTGGTGCAATTGATTATGAAAAGGCCATTACTCAATGCTGGTATTGGCTATCTGGGGTATTTAGGAGTAGTGAACTGAACCCTCTTAGAAATGATGAATATCTAATTACCTTATGCAAAAAGCAGTAAGAGGGAATTAGTTCTGTGGTGCAATTGATTACCTTATAAAATAGCAGCAAAAGGTAATTACCCCAAGGCCCTAGATGGCCATAACCAAATTGGATATGCCTCTTTATTCAACTGGGAAATATTGGCTTACCAATTTTTGTGTTTGTAACATGGCCAAATGCCAAAATACTCATCAAAACATCTTACTTTTGTAAGAGAAACATAAAACATAATGATCTGGAAAGACCATACGGTTATCTTCTTAGTTTTTACTTAATGTTTGCTTTACCACTGGATATTATGATTGTCTTCTACAGCAACCTTGCATGCTATATCTCCCTTACATATTCATTTTTGTTTTTTCCAGATTTCTTTTGTGCTTAATGATGGTGATCTATTATTAATTTATTATTCATTGCCATGACCATTCTTGCATTCTGTGATTTCATGAACGTGTCATGTATTTAGATTTTTGCCATGTTTATGCTTGTAGGAAGCACCAGCTGTTATTAAATCTGTTTATGACAAAAGAATAGTTGGATGCCCTGGTGGTGAAGGAGGTAGATCTAATGCTTTTATTTTTCTCCACTTTTTTCTTCCTTTTATTGATGAAATCTGCATCATTTCTCTTTTATTTTGTTTTTTCCCTACTGTATAATACGATTCTCATATATTTGCAGAGGATGAGCATGATGTCGTTTGGTTTTGGCTGGAGAAAGGCAAGCCACATGAGTGCCCAGTGTGTTCTCAATATTTTGTGGTAAGTTGAGGGTGACACTCAAACTGGTCACTAGCACATTTCCAAGCTTTATGCTCTAAAATCATGTATTCAACCAATTCAGATCTCCTACCCACAAGAATCCTACTCACACCCACCCACATGACATTACAGTTGTACGTTGGGAACATCTCCCCATGAACATGCAATGCAGGAAATGTTCTCAATGTACAGCTGTAGTGAGGTATGGGTAGGAGACTAAACTGATATTCAACTTGGATTTGCATTAGTAGCACTTTATCAGAAAAAAAAAAAAAAGATAAAATCTCCAATAGACATTTTAGGTTGAGCAGCCATAGTAATCTCAATCACAAGCAACAACATTAGTAGTTTTAGGGCCTGTTTGTTTGCTCTGAAGTCTGACATCTAAAAGTGCAATAATTACATTAAGAGGTATATTGGTATTGGTGAACTTTTCTTTCCTCTGATCTCTGAATGTAGAGAATGTTGTTCTGAATTCTGAATTCAGAAAATTATCAAATATCCATTTTGACCCCATATATGAGAGTTTTTGTTTGTACTTTTTGGGGTATCATTGGAAAACAAAAACTTGTATGATTGCACTTTAAGAGATAAGAGATAAGAGGAAACGAACAACCATTTTTCTCTTAAAGTTAAAAGATCCATCTTAAAAGATAAGAGTTAAGAGGAAACAAATAGGCCCTTAGGCCCTGTTCGCTTTTCAGTAAGTTACTTACCTGGGTAAATGTAGTTACTTGAGTAAGTTTTTCCTGGGAAACACTTACCCAGATAAGTGCATTTACCCATGTTCTTTTATTTCTCATATAAATAAGGCAATGACCATTTTAGCCATAAAAATCCATTATTAAAAGGGGTATTTTTGACCCATTCAAGTGTTGGCAACTTTCCCCCTATGTGGGAAAGTTATTTATCCACCTATGAGATGGGTATCACTTACTCGGGTAAGTGGTACCTAGGAAAATAAACTTTCCCCGGTCTCCACTTAAATCTGAAAAAGAACATGGGATTCTTAGTCAATGGGAATAAAAATCCCATTGACCAACTTTCCCCTCTCTCAAAATCCGAAAAAAGAACACCCCCTTAGTATGAGAGGTGTACGATTCATAGACACTATACCATGCATAGTTTCTGGGATTCATGTCCCCAATCTCTATTGTTAATTCCTTTATGTGCTTAAGCACTGATTGGCAAACCACCATAAGGTCATTGCAACCCAACAAATAATCAAGAAAATTCTATCACTCTGTAATCCTTTCTCTGGCAGTCTGGCACATGCAGATAAATAGGATTGTTGCACAAAATAATTATTGTGACAAGGTGATTTTTGTTACTCTGTTCATCACCATACAATTGCTTTCATTATTTGGTGGAAGCTTTCTTACTTCTTTCTTTTTGATGTTTTCCAGTTGGAAGTGGTTGGTCCTGGAGGACCACCTGATGGCCATGGTGATGATGACCATCATTAATGCAGCTTGCAACTCTCCTGTTGGAATAAACATTGTAGTTCCAAACAGCTTGCAATTGTTTTTGATGGATATTCAGTTCTTGTGACCCATATTGACAATCTTTGGGTCTTCGATTTTGTTTGTGGGCCTGGTTATCCATTGGACCATTGAATTCTTTTACCCTTTGTCTATGCATCATCAAATAATTGATGGCTGCATTTTGATTTTTAAGATCATCTTTTCAGCACATCAAGGGAATTGCTAAACCTTTTACCTATTATTTTTTCATGATTTTTATTCATCAATATTCAATATAGTCATGGCATTGCATAAGTGTCAAAACAGGGAATTAAGAAGATAAGGCTTGAAAATGAAAATGAAGTTTTGTGACATTCATGTATTACCATCCTTGATTTGAATCATTAATCTAATCGTCAAGGAAAGTTATTGCCAAAAGGGCTTCAGAAAGAATCAAAGAAGAATGGCATAATCCCAACCAGCGAAGAATTTGAAAAACCATTCAATTGCGAGGACCAGATTCTCAGGTGGGAGTAAATTCTAAGATCCATTTCACCAGGGTCCCATGAAGTTCAGCATAAAGCCCCCCTGCCCCCCATTCATTGGCCTCCCTCATGAAAGGCTGTCCTCAAAACAAGAATTTATTTACACAAATAGATGGAGCGGTTCCCTTGTTGGTCACTTGGCTATGCTAATAATCAGATCCTCTCTCTCCCGTCCTTGCTCCTTTAGGAGGCATGAAGACTACCTTTCCCCTCAATTCCATTATCCAAGCGCTGGCCAAGGTCCTTTCAGACTGCACCCTGGCAGTCCAGACGGAAGCTGTTTCACTGCTGATTCGACTGAGAAAAGGCTAGTGGTAGGTTCGAAGAAGGAATATAATACAAAATGTTGATGATGATATTGTGAATTTGATGGAGGTCCATGTTGAGCACCGGGGGGGGGGGGTCTCTCTGGAAATCCTCTTACATCTACTTGATAGTTGATACAGACTGAGGGTATGCAAGAGATGATGCAAAGCTTCCGAATTTCTTATTGCTGCCGGCTGATACATCTGTGCGAGGCTCAACAAAACGATGGAGGCTAACTTGGATATGATTCTCTTATGCTATGTTTGATTTGGGGGAAAAAAGTAGAGAAAGGAAGGGAAAGGTAGGGAAACCTATACAAGATTAGTAAAGGTTTTCCTTGAAACCAAACACAGCCTTATTGAAAGGGAATTCCATAGTTTTCCGATGATAGAAGAGCAGTTTGATTGTGTTGGACTGGAATTTTGTCATGGCCGCCCCCTCCCTCCCGTTTTATATCATATTAATTGATAGTTCCCCTAAATCAAAGTGTATGTACCTTTGCCAAACATTTTATTTATGAGATGTTTGTATGTGTGTTTGGTAATTTCACCTTTGTTTCAGTCAGAACTTTTCGTGTCTGTCTTTTTCCTTTGACCATCTAATCTTTAGATTTAGGGAAAATTACTGATATTGGGTCCCATTAAGAGAGGGTCCACGTCCATCACGATCCAACGTCTTCGGATTAATTGGTTAGTTCATTTATTTTATAGAAGTTTTAAAGAATTTGAATAGAACTTGGCAATTTGACAACTGTTCAAAATTGATTTTTGGCCAAGTTCATCTTCATCTTCAAGCCAAGGTAGAGAAGAACTCAACCCATTGAAACAATTGCACAGTCCTCCTCGGCCAAGGCCAGTTTCACGGTCCTCATCGGTCCACATACACTGGCCTTGGCCGAGCTCTGAAACAAATCAACAATTGCACTGTCAAAACTGGCCGCTTCAAATTTAAATTCTCAACTTGGCAGAAGAAAATACACACACGCATTAAAAGTGTTGGACCTCCCTTTCTCAACGGAAACCAGAGAGCCACCAATTGGTGAGCTCATTAAATGGCCAAAGAACTCCTGGTCCACTCAGCCATCTACCTGAATTTCCATTCACTGTAATTTTCGAGCTTTCTCAAATCTCAATCAAAACCAACAACATTGCACGAAACCTTCAGAAACACTCAACGACAACTGTCATAACACCCAATGGCCCATGGCCTGGGAGTCCATCCTATTTTCAGGGATTTCGTTCGGACCATCTGATTGATTATAGTGTTTTTGCCTGATGACCATGATTCTGTTCTGGTTCATGAGCCCCAATTATTTACTTTTATGTTCCAACAGATGGTTCTGAAACCACACCCTGAAGGCTGAACCTACAGATTTTTAAGGCTGTGTTTGGATGCGGTGCAAATTTATTTGCACTAATACAAATGCATAGGAGTGTAAATGTAAAAAATGCAAATTCTTTTTTAAGTTTGTTTTTGATTTTACTTCATCCTGCTTCATGTTGTACTGCAATTCAACAAAATAAGCTAAAATTTGAAACAAAAAAATAGGCTAGAATTTACACTCAAACACAGCACAAGTAAAAAAAAAAAATTGCTAGGACAGTCATCCAAGGGGCATTTAATAGTAGGAAGACCTAACTGATGACCACATGCAAGATGCAACCACACCAAACATAGGATATGTATAATTCCTGTGACTTTTTCTTTGTACCTTGGGTTAGGTAGTGTACACTATTAGGCCAATAAGGGACCAGTGATGCCTTTGAGAAATCATTTTGGGTTGAGGAAAAACTTTGGCTCCTTCATGGAAGGAGGAAATCCTCCTACCTTCCAATGGTGGACAATGAAGCCAAGTTAAAGTTGATGTAGTTTAATGAAGAAATGGTGTTAAAGGATTTGATGGTGCGAGGCTTATAGGTTTGATCATTCTCAAGTTGTCTCACTTTAATTTCTAGCTTCATAAGCACACACAAAAAAAAAAAAAGGAAACGAGTTTGAACAATTCCAAGTCTGAAAAAAAAAAAAGAAAAAACCAAAGAGTAGTCCTTTTTTGAATGAGAGCTGGTCGGTTAGAATTATTTATTACTTTTTTGTAGTTCCTAATCCAACCGACGTCATATGGACAAAAGCAGTAAGAATGTGGAAGAGGAGAGAAACCAGGAAAAATGAGATGGCTTATTATATAGATTATAGACTCAACTCCTAGTCACCGATCCAGACTGTATCAACCATGGACTAAACAATTCAGTTGTAACCAGTAACCACCTCATCAGATATGGTCATGAAATGGTTATTGAGAAGTAAAGAGCACAAACCCATTTGATATTAGAATCACTAACCAGCCCCCTCTCCTAAATCCCTCAAAAAATCCATCAGGAAACCCGTATAAGAACACAGAGTCCTGAGTCCTGACCCAGATCCTATAGAGTTTGTTAAGTGATAGCCTCAGAGCTGACCTTAAAATAAGGGTATATTGGGTTTGAACTGTAAAACCCAGTGCCGGTTTGGGAGGGTTTTGAAGTGGGAGCTTTTGACTCTATAAGAAATGTTTGGTGAAAAACCCTGGTAGCCCAAATTAATTATCTTTCCGCCAATAAAAAAGACTTTTCTATGAACCCTCCTCCTTTGTCCGGACTCAGGAACCGGCAGAAGAGCTCGGAATTAGACCCAGTCTCAACCCTATCATAATTGGTCTAAAAAGTCAGGCACAGAAGTGACCAATTAGAAGCTTGGAACAGGGGCTGCCCTGTATAATAGTTTTCTGATCGTCTTAGTTCTACTTCTATCTTCTTTCAGGTCAACCCAGCCCTATTTACAGGCCAACTTATGTTTGTTGATCAGAGAAGAGAAGCATCAGTACAGAAAATATGTCAATTGATCCGAACAACCGAAAAAAGACAACTCATATTTTCAGAGTATAAGAAGAACAAGAAAGAACTTTTTTCACAATGGTTGATTGACCAGGTTACATTAACTTCTTGGTTGTTTCTGTAAAATCATTTACAGCGGGAAAGTCAGACCGATGGATGCCTAGAATTAGAGCTGGGTCCCGCGAAAGGTTTAATTATTCAAGTGGATGTCACCAACCCCCCACGGCTCCACCTCCCTAACAAGAAAACCAGGTTCTCACATGGGGATGGGGCTGTTAACAAAACGAAAATGGCAATTACCAGTTCAACTATGGTGAACCTTTTCCTCCCTCTTTACTTGTAAATGGAGGGAAGGAAGGTTAAGATCATCGCAGTTGCAGCGGTCATCACGCTCGTAATCGTGCTTGTAGTTGCCCGTCTCTGTTTGAAACTAAGCAGGTCTTTCTTCCTTATTTTCGGAGCTGGTATTGCCGGAATTCTTGCCGTCTTCATATGGGTATATCTCCAAAACCATGTTGACCTTCGTCGGAATTCATTACAGAGGAGATTTTCTTTGGAAGGAAAAGAGCTTAGGATCGAGTACAGCTTTCTCAGGAAGGTAGCAGGAGTTCCTACAAAGTTCAGATATAAAGAGATTGAGGATGCAACAGACAATTTCCGGGCGATTCTCGGAAAAGGTGCCTCCGCTTCTGTCTTCAGGGGGATCCTTGATGATGGCACGGCGGTTGCCGTGAAACGAATCGAAGGCGCAGAGTACGGCGAGAGGGAGTTCCGATCAGAGGTGGCCGCTATTGCAAGCGTGCAGCATGTCAATCTCGTGCGCCTCATCGGCTACTGTTGTGTCCCAGAAGGGCCTCGGTATCTTGTTTATGAGTTCATACACAATGGTTCATTGGATACCTGGATCTTCCCGCCGGGTGGAAGCCGCAGATCCCAGAGGGGATGCTTACCATGGAACTTGAGGTACAGAGTCGCCATTGATGTCGCTAAGGCGCTTGCATACCTTCATCATGATTGCCGGAAGAAGATCCTGCACCTTGATGTTAAGCCGGAGAATATACTCCTAGATGAAGATTTCCGAGCAATTGTATCAGATTTTGGGTTGTCAAAATTGATGAGCAAGGATCAGAGTAGAATCATTACGACTGTCCGAGGTACTAGGGGGTACTTAGCTCCTGAGTGGCTCCTGGAGCAAGGAATCTCTGAAAAATCCGATATCTATAGCTACGGTATGGTGCTTCTTGAGATTGTTGGTGGCCGGAGGAATGTAAATTTGGTTGGAGGTGGTGATAAATCTCAGAGTAAATGGTCATACTTCCCCAGAATTGTGAACCAGAAGGTGAGAGAAGGGAAGCTCTTGGAGGTGGTTGATGAGAGACTAATGCAGGAAGGAATGATTGATGAGAGGGAGGTCAGAGTCTTGGTGTATGTTGCTCTGTGGTGCATACAAGAAAGAGACAAGCTTAGGCCTACCATGGCCCGTGTTGTTGAGATGCTTGAAGGGCGTGTGGTTATAGACAGGCCACCTGAGCCAGAAATGATCGTCGTTGATCTCTTGTCGATCGAGGAGGAACCAACCGGCGGTGGTGAAGGAGCTGCAAATCCAGCACCACCAACACGCCAAGGGGAGGCTGAGCTCCCTCCCACATCAGCCTACTCATTTGGCTTGTCAGTTTTATCAGGCCGGTAGCAGTAGCACCAGGAGTGGCTAAAATTAAAGCAGCTGCTCTGTCAGTTCTCAATTTCTTTTTCTATACTCTATAGGAATGGAGCCATACAAAACCTTGATTTTTTTTTTTTTTTTGACTTCTTGTAACGTTTTGTATGTAATGAAAATTTATCCCCTTCTCTGAAGATTCTGGGAAAAAAAAATCTTTGAATGGGTGACTTGCTTTTGAAATTTCTCTGGTTGTTTAATTCTCTTTCTCAAGCAATGAAGCAATAATACAAGCAATTGACCATTAATTCAGAGCATTTATCATTTGAGCAGATAAGTATGTTGTAGATCTTCTTGAATTGTGTAATTCACAAAGAGCAGACAGATAACTGTTGAACAATCTGAAGGAAACTTGAGGCTAGAATCAGAATGGTATTGGTTCAAAAGTATCATGCATCAGCATCACAATTAGTCTTACCAATTACAAGGCAGAATAACTGCATTGGTTCCATTAAGCCGACAAGGAGCAACACAGACATTGGGATAGGTTCCTTGATAGTATGATCCAGCCAGCTAGTTTCTTCTTAGAATAATGACCTTTTTAAGACAAATAATGTCTTTTCCCTTGGTCTTGAAAAAAAAAAAGGGTAACAGAAAGAAAGAAATGAAGGAAAATCTCATTGAATTTCCATTGTTAAGTTCATTGTGGAACTCATTTTTCTAACCTCATTAATATTTTGAATTTTCATTTTCTGTTAGTCTCTTTCTCTGTGATCTTCCAACAGAACTTTCCTTTGTTTCCTTGAGAAATTCATGGCTTCAATCTCGCATTCCCATTAATCCAAGTAGAAAAGTAAAGGAATAAAATTGGTATCAAATCATTTAGGAATTAGAATGAAAAGACGAGATGGTGAAGGCTTTCGACTTTGGAGATGAGATGGGTAATTCTGGTAATAAATATGAAAGCTACGTTTTAATCTAAGGGGCGAAAGTTCTATTTTTAGTTGCTTAGGGGGGTGTTTGCTGCCAATTTGTATGATTGTGTTTCAAAAAAAAAACAATTTAGTGGGTGTTTTGGTCAATTGGCATATTAATGTCTAAGAAACAGGGTTAGTGGGGGGAAGAAAAAAGCATACAACATTTCAACTGTTGATAATTTCCTTACCTTGATGAAGCATGATCTTATCACTTTGCTCCTTGTAATAATACAGGTAGTGTAGAATGTCCCCTTTTTTTATGTTTTTGAACATTTTGAAAAAAAAAAAAAAACCTTGATCAATGAACTTATACATCTGTTGAAGTAGAAATAACAACTGAAGTTATGAATTTTCAATTCTATAAGAAAACACAGTATTGTGATGGAAAAATCTAAGCGTAATTAAGAAGTAAAACATGATAATCCTTTGCTACAGGGATCTTTATTCAAAATTTAAAACCACATTCTTTTAGATTGTCAATAAAGCATTTAACCTAAAAGCTTAACTGTTAGCTGAGATTCTTGAATGGGATTTTTATTCTCTAACATCTCCCCTCATGCAAGAGCCAATTGGACTTGAAGCGTGGACAAGTACAAATCCACCCATAACTTGTAATGGTTTAATTAATTACAATGGAACGACGAGAATTGAACATAACAATAGACCATTTGATCAATCAGGCTTTTGATACCATGTAAAATAACTGTTCAACCTAAAAATAAGTTGATAGGTGAAATGTTGTAATGGTTTTTGTTGGTTTAGCAAATGCACAAGCCTCTAACAAGATATTCTACATGCAATGTATCAAAGCCTCTAACATCATGATATTCTACATTTAGTGTATCCTTGCTATTGTTCTGCACGAGAAAAATAGCTATGTAGAGTGCAGCTTTGTAGAGAATTCAAAAAACTGCCAAGTGGGTGGTATATATGATTATAACAAGAATTCTTGAAAACTGATGATACATAACTGTTGTGTTACAATTGAATGAGGGTAAAGTACTAGATGGACAATTGACCTACATAATGGAACCAAGTGTAGCAGGTTTAGTTTTCAGGTCTTAAGAGCATATCATAATCTTATATGATGAAGGGTGATTTGGCCCGACCTGTTAGCATGTGGATACGTGGAATGATTGATGATTAGACAGTGATTCGGCATTTTCTACCATCTCAGTAGGTCAGGTCAGCTCGGTCACCTCAGGCATTTCGGCCAAGATCGAGGTCCAAGCAACTTGTGATGGCCCGACCTGCCGAGGTGACACGTAGCCCACTTCTAGAAGTTAACCAATTGTCTCCACCCTTTTCGAGATCATGTCGCACGTCTGCAAAACTTTATCCTCATCCCGCCCGAATCGAACGGACTCGATAAGGCTTATCAGCTCACACAAAGTCCATCTCCGGGTGTGGAACGAGCTCTTGGTAATGCGGGCCAGGGATCTCGGAGGTGTTTTATAAGACCTATGATAGTTCGTCTATATAAGGGCTTCAACCCCAATGTTACAAGGTATGTACACGCGATATTAGCTCAATAGCTCTCTTGCTTACAAAACTTTTCATCTCACAAACAAGACTTGCTAATTTAAGTATCAGAGTGCCTACATCGGGTAAATCACCCCAAGTCCTCTGATCATACTTTCATGCAGTTCGACCGGCCATCTAAGCACACCAACATCCAAATTGCCATTCAGCTAAAAGCCACCAGATCTTACATCATCACTACCAAACTCTGAACGATGCATATTAGCTTGCATGAACAGTATGAAAAAAACAACAATAACAAGAACTGTGTTGATAAGAATAAGATAGGTGCAGAATTTAGTGGGTCTATTGTCTGCGTCCCGATCTCCTCATCACAATACATTGCATTGCTAGTCCCGCTCATTCATCGCACATCAAGAATATCAACGATGTAAAATACAACTGATGTTCTAAATATGCGATTGCGATTGAGCGAACGTGGCTAGCAATGTATTGTGGATAGCAGATTCGAACTCCTAAAAATGTGACGACGGTACTGGTGGCATAGTCTAAAATCATTTGGTGGATGTGTTCACAGTTAAGGTAAGCAATAGCCCCAAGTTGACCTTCCATTTGTCAGCATCCTCTTGTAATCTTGTTCAGTGGATGTGTTCACAGTCTGATGACTTTGTTATCGTCAGCCACTCCAAGAATTTGCTTTATAAATTTATTCGATGTTGATAACAATCCTAGGTAGTAATTCAGGGGATGTTTGGAATCATAGCCATTTAAAAAAAAACGATGCTACATCGGAATCACATACGCGTTTAATAAATGTCTATATATATGAATGTTTGGCTAAGGCGTTTATTGAAAAATCGGGCATGTCTCATAAATCGGAATCCCACTGATGTATGAAACGCCAAATTTAGTGTTTCATGTATCGGTGAATCGTTTCTCCCATCGGTTGACTGATGTTTATGTGGTGCTTACCTATCAGCACATATATGAAAAACAGTGATGATAATCACCTTACCAAACAGCATAGTGTTGCTCACTGCCTATGTGGCAGAAGTATGTTTTTTTGTGAAAAACGGGTATTAGAAGTATGAACATTATTTCTTGAAAATCAAAACCAAAAAACACTCACGCTTCCAAACACCATCTCAATTAAGGATCCTTAATGTGTAGTTTTATTTTTTAATCAGGTTAATGCAAGTTAGCAAAATAAAATCACCAGATCAAGGCCCGATATTGGTATCTACGTTGGAATTAGATATGTATTGCGATACATTGAAGGGATTTGGATAAGCATGGAAACAATGAGAAACTCTTATAACTCTTATAAATCTTATAAATATAAAAATAATATTAAATTTAAGATTGAAATAATCATTAATGAGGTTTAAACACATAAGAAGCACATACCTTAATAGTTTATATGAAGAATCAAGGTTCAAAATTTTAACATGATACACCCTATATTAGGTTTGTCAGTTTATAAGGTTTGTACATACCGAAGTGTGGGCCTTTTTTTTGAATCAAACTGGTAGTATCAGTTTTTGGAAAATTGATAACCAGAACCGAACTAAAATCAATCGGTTAGTCAGTTAATCGTCAGTTTGGTTTGTCAGTTTTTCGGTTCTTTAGTTTTTATAATATATATTACAAAAATATATATAAATATATAATAAAAATTATATATATATATAATATTATATTATAAATAATATATAATATATTATATATTATAAATATATATTTATATATAATACATATTTATTAATTTATAATATATAAAATATATAGAAAACATGTATATCGGTCGATTCGGTTAACCGCTGGTTTTTTATATTGATTAACCGAAACTGAACCAATACTTTCGATTTTTTAAAAACACTGAACTGAAACTGAACCAACCGATTCGATTAACCAAGGTTATCGTACGTGTTGTATCGACAAGTGGCTGATATGCCTATTTCAAGGATTTTCCCAAAACTCTTATTTTTAAATGTTAAACAATGCTTAAACCAGCCCCTGATCAAAGTAAAAGAAATAATAAAAAAAAAGGTTTTTCATAATACCAAAACACCCAATATGCATGTTTTTGAATAATGGGTGTATCGGTACTTTAAACCTTGAAGAATAACATATCGGGACATGTAAATATCATATAATAACTTTAGTAATAATGCATCAACCAAAATCCGAAGACACAAATCATATTCAATTATTATATTTTAATTACTAAATTAATTAATCTATAGTTTATTATTTTTATTTTGTATATAACTAAAAAATAAATCAAATAAATCTTTAATTTTTAATATGCTAGATAATAGATATATAACTTTTTAATAATTATTAGTGTAACTTATATGTTGTAAACGATGTACTTTTGTTTCCGTATATAATAAATATATTGTTATTTATTGTAAATTAAATTATAAATTGACAATTCACAACAATATAATCTTAATTTAAAAATATCAGATCCATATTAGAATTTCTAACATACTTATAATATTATATGGAAGCCATAAATTTTAATTACTAAAATAATTGTTTTTTATTATACTTATTTATCTAAATTACCAAAAATTAGAAAAAAAAAACATTCTTTCAATTGAAATTGTTGTTGGATCAATTGATTTGAAATATCATTCGTAGATCCATTTTATGATTCTTTCCTATCATCAAAACCATTAAAACATTTTTTATGATTTTTAAATTTTCACTTTTCTTTTTGGAGAAATCCATGGATCTACTAATATATACAATATATGGTTTTTAAAAACGAACCGGTGATCGAACCGGTCAGGAGTCCGGTTACCGATTCGAATGGTCCAACTGTTTGACCCGAACGGCCGGCCCGTTCTGACAAAAAAAAATAGAAATCGGTCAAAACCATTCAAACGGTTCAAACAATTAATCATCCGGTTCAGCGATTTGCTAACCAAAGTCAACGGTTTTGGGAGAAAAAGTGGTTTTGAAGAAAAACAAAACCAATCAAATAACCAGTTCCCGGTTTTTCCGATCTGACCATCCCATCCAGTCCAATTTTAAAAACAGTGATACAATACAAGCAAAAACATCACAAGTCCAACAACGTATCAACATATCCTCGCACTTCAAACATCGAAATATGTTAGATCTGCTATTGAAAAATTAAATGAAACCAAAATTGCATTCTTCTCCTTCTTGTTCTTACAATGAGTTCTCTTCCTTTTTAATACAAAATCTCAAGTGATATTGCAAATAGATATTCTTCCACAGGTGTCTTAAGCAATCATAGTTGCTTCTTCTATTCTAGTACTAATGGACAACCTATCTAATGGAACCAAGCGTTTCAGAAGATTTTCAAGCTTGAAGAGGATGTTATCCATAATTTTACCAAAGCTCTGAATGATGCATATTATCTTGAACAGTATGTACATTAACAGAACTGAGGTATTAACAGGAATAAGGTGGGTGCTGAATTTAATGAATTTATCGTCTATCCCAATATTTTAAAAACCAACTCAGAACCAGAACTAGTTTGTTCACCAGTTTTTGGGTCAATAGTTTGACTATCTGGTTTGAATGAATTTTTTGTTCTGATTTAAAAATAAAATAAAAATAAAAAAGGCCAAAAACTATTATTCAAGTGAATGAATCACCGACCAAATCAACAGTTTTTGGCCCATGAATGATTTTAAGGTGAAATAAAACCTGTTGCCTGGACGATTCTTAAGTCAACTGGTCCAA